>NC_057795.1:354824098-355027688 GCF_018294505.1 Triticum aestivum
AGATGAGCCCGTTGCTCCACATTGATGGCAAGTTAGGGCGACGGGACCTCTCACTGCTTCCGCCGTTGAAGCGGCGCGCTAACCGAGGGCACCGCCCGCTGCACGCCCGGCATTTCAGACTACACAGTGGAGAGTAACTTTAGAGCAAGTACTACAATTAGATGACATAAGCAGGCTATAAGGATTTAAATATAGTATTTGTGCTTAGTTGAAGGAGAGAGAAGAGGAGAGAGAAGAGAAGCGGATTGTAAACGTGTAGCCGGTTGTACTCCAACATACTTTGTGAGAAAAAAGGTTGGTACATTAGTAATGATATAGTATTTATACTAAAGGGACTAACGGACGCCTTAATTACTCCGGGTTTTTTTGAGACAAACCTTGGTGGGGCTATTATTGACTTGGACGTGGGGTTTGGGGGCCAAAGGCCTACTATTATACTCGCACGACCGACCTGACATGCTCTACCCTAGCCGCTGCTATATCATATGGTTTTGCACCGTTCTAGATCTTAGCGCCGCCACGCAATTCTTCTCGAGCCCTCCTTCTGGCGTGCACCGCGACAAGGGACAACAGTCCTCCGAACCCCGCCTTTCGTGATCCTGTACGGGAGAGGGGCGATCAGGTTTTTGGGGAGCACACTCCTGTGAATGCTGCCAGCGACGACTTCCTCAATGATAGCCTTCTTCCCCGACCTTGGTAACCTCTTCATCAACGACATGTGACAACATCAACCACATCGGTTCTGCTCCCGCTATACAATATGTGATTATGTCCTCCTGGTTTAGTCCGCATCATTACTTTGATGTTTGCAATTGTCGTCATGATCTATTTACTATTGATTCGGATTAAATCTCATAGTAAATTGCTCATATATTCAACAATCCAATCCGAAAACGTAATTATAGGCAATTTACTCCGAGTAGTTTTGCTGCGCTTTTGAAGCCGTCTACTTTTAAGGGGGTGCAAAATAAAAGGTGGCGCACAAGAGCAGTATATTGGTTTCAGATCATGTACTGTTATGACGCCACTAAGGGTAAGCCCGAGGGCGATCTTAATCCTACACAGTAGGAAGCTTTTCAGAACATGGATACCCTCTTCAAAGCCGCCCTACTGAGTGTTCTTAATGGTTCCATTGTGGATTCATATGTCGTTTGACAGCGGCAAAGACATGTGGGCTGCGCTCGAGGCCACGTTTGGGCCCTCGGGCGCTGGCAATGAGTTGTACGTCATGGAGCAATTCTGTGGCTACAAGATGACTGATGAGCACTCTATTTTTCAGCAGACTCATGATATATGGTCACTCTCTAAGGAACTTGAGTACTTTAAGTGTGTGTTGCCGGACAAATTTGTTGCTGGGACCATCATTGCCAAGCTTCCACCTTCGTGGAACGATTTGGTTACTTCTCTGAAAAACAAGAGACATGAGTTCTCTATTTTGGATCTCATTAGCACTCTTGATTTTGAGGAGAAGGCGAGAGCAAAAGACACACGTGCTCGGGTCAATGAGGGAGCTTCTAGTGCCCACATGGTACACGAGAAGAACTTCCAGCCCAACCAGCCCCAAAATAACAAGAACAAATCTCAGGGGAAAGGCAAGTTTGATGCAAAGAACAAGCCATCACATTCTACCAACTTCAAGAAGAATTCTCATAACGGGAAGGGATACAAACCTCAGTTTTGGTAGCACCGCACAAAATTTATATGGCTGCATCTACCTTCTGTCAGTTAACCTCATGGTGCTCCAGGTATTCCTACATTTGTAACTAGGTACAATGACCACCACAAGATAAAATTAGCTTATTCATACCTTGACTTGCTGAATGCAGTGCGGAACGATCCTGTCATGTGTGGAGGAGCAAACAAGCAGTGCAACCAATTTTCTTTATTTCCACACCTTCTCACAACTTTGTATTGGTTATAGTATGGTGAATCATTGAGATGCATAGACATGCTGAACTTTTGTTCTTCTGAATGTTAGTATGCATACCGTATCTTCTGAAGCTTAGTTTAATGTGAGTGTCTGCATCCAGTACCGCATCCTCTAATTTGGTGGATGCACACAGAGAAAATAAATCTCCTTAATTTACTCCATAACCACCCTATTAAATAGGCCTAGTAACAAACTAGGCGCATGCAGTGACCGGTGGGCACATGCATCCTGCATGCATGGCCAGTCAGCCAAGTCCATGCGCCAGCTCCAATGCAGCAACGCAAAAGAAGAGAGCGGTTCTTGGGAAAAAAGCGAGTAGTTAGTGCAGCGGGCCTTATAAACACAAACAACTCACTCTCCCGCTTCCCTCCCCCCCCCCAATTCCCCCCGCTCCCCAATCTTCCTCACTCGTCCAGAAAACCCCCGCTTGCCTTCTTCCTCACTCGTACAGAAAACACCTGCTCCTCTTCTTCCACTCCTACAGAAATCCCCAACCCTCCTTCTTACCCACTCGCACTGCCACTAGGCTCGACTCTGGATACTCTGCTCAAACCCGTGAGCACGGCACGACACCCACAAGGAAAATGGAGTCGGCTGGCCCCAGCACCAAGAAGATGAGGCTCCCGCCAGCGGCGACGCCGGTGGTAGATCCCGCACCCGGTAGCGCGGGGAGAAGCAGCGACCCCCCCACCCGGATCTGAGGAACCGGTAGAATCTCCGGTGGACCGCATCAGCGATCTCCCGGACGTCATCCTTGAGGAGATCATCTCGCTTCTTCCCACCAAGGATTGCTGCCGCACACAAGTCCTCTCAACTCGGTGGCGCCCTCTATGGCGCACCGCGCCCCTCAATCTCGACTGTCATCAGATGTCTGTCCTTCCTGAATTTGATCTCCTCAAAGCCATAATCTCTTCTCACCAGCAGGGCCCCGTTCAATGCCTCTCCATCCCGACACACTACCCACTGTCCATACCCGGCAAGGTGGACGCTTGGCTGACATCCCCTAAATTTAGAAACTCCAGTAGTTTGAATTGTGCCATTACCGCAAAAGTTTCATACCACGAACACACCAAGAATTCGTGCCCACACCACTGTTGTCCATCTCGCGGTTTTCCTCCTCTCTCCACACCACCACCTGCACCCGGTGCCATCTACCAGACGATCTGGTACAAATGCTTCGACTCCCACTGCTAAAAAAACTTTCGCTTGTGGTGGTTTATCTGTCGGAGGCCTCACTGCACCGCATCATCCACTCCAGTTACCCTGCCCTAGAGCGCTTGCTGATTGTTTTGGGAATAGAAATCGGTATCAGTTGTCTCCAAATAAAGTCGCCTCACCTTAAAAGCATTGGAATTTGTTTTAAAGGACAGCAGCTCATCATCGAAGATGCCCCTTCACTTGAAAGGTTGCTCCTTCATAATTGTTATACACCTTCACAAATAATTGTCGTCTCTGCGCCCAAACTAGAGACCGTGGGTGTAATTCGTGACCCGTTTAATAATCACAAGCAGTTGGTGTTTGGCTCCTCACTTTTTCAGGTACCGTATATTATCATCTACACATTTCTAGTCATATGCTGCATTTTTCATTTGTGCGCATAAGTTTTATATCATCTTGGAGTACACTTTGGGTACTAATATTATGTTATATGCTCAATGAACAGTTCGTCCATTAATAGCCTATCAATGATGCTGGATTCTGTCAAGATCATATATATCGGAATGTATAGTTTTGATCTGGACATAATTATTGGCTTGCTGCGATGATTTCCATCTCTAGAGAATTTATACATAGATGTGATGATTTCATGCACATTGAAAGCCCGTATATATTGTACTAGAATTAACTATTCAGTTGTCCTTCTTTCGACATACTCTTTTTTCAGACCTTAACTGTTTTCAATCTTCATGTCTACTTAGGAAGAACCACATGGAGAAGAACATATAACCAATCGGTGGCGTAATAAGCACAAGGATTTTCTCAGTTCTCATGACATTCGTTTGAGGACAATAACGATGGAACGATATGCATCCAACCAGGCAAACAGAAGCTTTGTCACATTCTTCCTGTTGAATGCGAGGTTACTATTGTCCATGAGGCTTAATTTTTACCACAAGACATTTCTCACGGATGGACATGTTGAATAGCAAAAAAAGAAGTTTCAGGTGGACAAATGGGCTTCTAAACGTGCTCGGCTTCTATTTACAACAAGTTGTAGTCATCCTGAAATAATTTTTTTGCACAGGATGATGATTTTATGGATCAGACCGATCCATTTGTTTGTGACTGCAAAAAAGAGTGGTTGGGTTAGATGTTACTGTCATGTTCAATCTAGGTTTTGTCTAAAAATTTGATGAACAACTAATCCTTGGTCTTTTTGTACCATTTGTATGCTTGAGTTGCATGTTGTTGCCCTCGTACTCCCCTCCACCTGCCACTACACTGCCACATCTTCCATGGTTGTTGTTCGTTCCCGTCCGAGGCCTCGCCGTCGTTCTCCGCCTTGGTTCGCTTGTTGTGCCCGCCGCCGTCTGGCGTTGTCAACATGGTCAACAACCAAGAGGAATCAGGAGATGACTGTACGTGGAGAGGCTGACAGTAGGGACCCACCAGGGTCATTGCATTTCGCAAGCAGGTGCCTCGTTATTACAAGCCAAAAAATATTTCCTCCTAATTGTTTGAAAACTAGGTCCCACGCCATTGTCAATGTAGTCAATAAACGAGAAAATTACACAACGAGCGGATAACACCAGGGACCCAGTGTCGGGGGAAACTGATCCACGAACACCTATGGGACCGGAGCCCCTTTCGGTTCGGCGGGGGGCGGAGGTCGCACGAAGAGCAGATCGAGGCGGGACACACGAGCAGTTTACCCAGCTTCGGAGCTCTCCGGAGAGATAACACTCCTACTGCTGCTTGTCTGATTCTATTATGTTCTTGCTCCAGAGCGAGCTAAGTGTTTTCTGGCTTACGAAAGAGTCTAACTTCCTCTACGTTGCGCGTGGGCCTCCTTTTATACGCTAAAGGGGTCACCGACAGGTGGCAACGCAGAGAAGGGTACAAATGTAAAAAGCGAGGTGGTTGGTACAGTTACTTGTACAGTGCACCCTACCTAACCCTGACGGCAGGGGACAAAGGCAGTAAATGCCCGTCTGCGTCGCCCAAACAGTGCAGAAAGGGACCATTAAGGGCGCCTCCGCCCGCCACAATGACGATCTTGTCAGCATTGCATGCCACCGCGCACCCCTGGCTGCACAGCCTCCCGCCACGCGTGCCTAGAAAGGCCCTCAGGGCAACACGTTGGCGGATGCGCTGGAGCGCGGGCACAGAGTGGCCGCCTGCCGCGGCAAGCGCCTTGCCACGGTTGTTGTCTTGTCGGGCCCGGAAGCTTGTCGCTCGCCGAGCCTTGCCGGGACGCGCGGCGCGTCGCGGCAAGTTCCTTCAAATGCCTCGGTTGGGCTTCCCGGCAAGCTCCTCTTGCCGGGGCCTTGTTGCCTGAGCTTAAACACTTTGTTCTTGAATGGCTCCAAGGGAGCCACGGAGGATCTTGGCGGTCACCCGGCAAGCCCTTGCCATGGGGCGCTGCAACTGCCCGTGCACAAGTTCGGGGTACTAGGGTACCCCAATTCTAGTACACCGACAGGAGCCCCCGGGCCTGGGCCATACATGGTGCCGAGCGATGTTGGGCCAGGCCCAAAACAGGGCACGGGCACACGCGGCCTGGATTTTGCCGTTACTCACTCCGCATCCACCGCGCCCTCCCTAATGGCACGCGTCGAACGCGGCGTCGTGGGAGAGATCGTGGGTGGATTCTTTATTTGGAAGGGCGAAACGTCCGCCCCGTCCCTCTTTATAAGCAGGGGAAACAGGGGCAGTTCGTTCCCCTTCGCTGGTTGCTACTACTCCATCTTCACAAACCTCCGCCGCTCCCCCCTTCTTCTCCAAGCCGGGAGAGATCAGCGCTCCGCCCCCCATTGCCACCAGCATCACCAACGCCGCCAGCCTCCCCCACCACCTCCGCCATGGCTCCGAAGGCCGACAAGGGGAAGGGCGTGAAGTCAGCCGAGGTGCAGCGGCTCGCGGCGCTGCGGAAGGAGCGGGCGATCTTCTCCCCTCAGCTCGGCGCGAAGGAGCTGAGGGAGTACTTCTACCTCTTCTGGTCGACGGAGACGCGAGCTCATCCGCGCACAAGGGTACTCCCGGCCGCCGCTTCGGAATCGGCTCCAAACGGGTACCCATTCTTCGCGATGTTCTTCCATTGCGGGCTCTACCCACCCTTCTCGGAGTTCTTCTGCGACATAATGAACACGTACGGCCTCCGCCTCCTTGACTTCAACCCAACGATGTTCTTACCATGGCAGTTTTCGCACATTTGTGCGAAAACTTTGTCGGAGTCCACCCCAATGTAGCCCTTTTCCGCCACTTCTTCATGCCTCGGGTCGAGAGAGGAGAGCCGCTTGCCGGGGGGATCGCTTGGATCTCGAGAGCCGGCAAGAAGGAAGCGTATCTAGAGGGGGAACTCCGTAGCAAGTGGGAGGAGTGGAGAGCGGAGTGGTGTTGGATCGTCGAGGAGAACCCGCAGCCGTTCACTGCCGTGCGCCAAGCCCCAATAGTGCGCGGCAACGATTGGAGCAACCTGGCCCCGGAAGACGAGAGGCTGAAGATCGCCACCACCATGATCCTTCGCCTCAGGCTTGCCGGGCTTACTGTAGGCGCTGTCGGAGCAGATTTCCTTCGCCGCCGCATCGCCCCCCTGCAGGAGAGGGGGAGACCCGCCTGGGAGTTCAAGAACTCGGCGGACATCATGAGCCTGCGGCCGGGCCTTAACTTCAATTTCACCGTCCTGGAGCTGGACGCAATGCTCACGGAGTTGTTCAAACGCGACCCCCAGCACCCATTTACGTTGCCGAGGGGCATCGTTCCATTGTGCAATAACTCTTCGCTTGAACGGATCCGTGCCATGATGCCATTGTGCGACTCACACGGCATCGCCCCAACTTGGCAAGAACCTGCGGACGACGTCGTGCAAGCGTTCTTCGAGAACTTGGAAGAAGTGCCTGTCCGTGCCGACGAGCAGAAGAGCCTCACCCGTGACACCACCGACGAGGAGCTGCAGCGCATCGCCACTAGGGCGGAAGAGGCTGCGGCAGCGGCTGCCGCGGGTGGATTCGGGTTCACCGTGGAGGAGGCAGAGGCGGCAGAGGCGGTAAACCTTGCCGAGCGTGAGGAGTTCGCCGGTGAGGAAGATCCTGCCGCGCCTGAAGACGAGCCGAGCGAGCCCGGCGAGGAGGAGCCCGAGCCTTCAGAAAGCTTGCCGCAAGCGGAGCCCCCGGCCCCGCCAAGAAGGCGTCTTCGCAGGGCCGCGGACGTGGTGGGGCGGCAGACGGGTCAACATCCACCGAGCCGCGTGACACGCTCTACCGCGGCAAGCACTGTTGCTGCGGGAGCGCCTCATGCCGCTGCGGCAACTGGAGCGGGGTCTTCCTGGTCCACCGCCACCGCCCCTGCCAAGCGGGCAAGGGATCCTACTCCTCCGCCTCGCCGCACCAGAGGGGAGCCGGACTTTGATCTCTCCGCGCTCAGCTCCGACGAGGAGGAAGAAGAGTAAGCTTCTTTGGTGTTCTTGTAGTTTTTCAATCTTGCTGTTTTTATCTTGTCTCTAACTTGCTTCGATCTGAAACCATTCCTTTTCAGGACGCTGGCCCAGAGAGCGGCGAAGAGAGCCAAGGCCTCGGTGATCGTCATCGAGGATGATCTGACCGCGTCAGCAGGGGGTGTGTCTGAGACCACCTTGACGGACCCGGAAATTACTCCGCAAAGCAGCCCCCAGTGCAGCCCCCAGCGTAAGTTCATAGTTTGCTTCTTGCTGTTAGGCGCGCATGAGTGCTTTTTCCTTTGCTGATATCTTGCTTGTCGGATTTGTGTAGGAGCAGAACAGCCTCGCCAGGAGCGCCCGGAAGCTGGTCCCGAAGTGCCATCTGCTTCGACTACGCCGCCAAGGGAGGAGTCCCCGGCAAGGGAGCGCTCTCCGGCAAGGGAGAACTCTCCGGCAAGGGGCAGCTCTCCGGCAAGGGACAGCACCAACGACCCCGCAGCGGCTGAGACCGCAACTGCAGATCTTGGTACAGGTAATCCACTTGCTTAAGAACTTCCCTTGGGTTTTTCTTCTTCTGACTTTCTTCTTTGAATATTTGCTTGATCTTTCTCCCTTCTTCGTTCTTCAGATCCATCTACTGCGGAGCCAATGGAGACTGAGGGCGTCGGCGAGGAAGGCGCGCGTGGCAGCAACGACGATGCTGCCGCCAACGAAGAAGGGGCCGGTGCTGATGAGCCCGCCGGCGAGGAGGCCGCCAAGGCTGCCGGCGCAGAAGCTGGCGAGGGGTCGGGTGATCGCACTGATGGCCCTGAGGCCGCAGGAGCGCCAGGCGCTGCACCGACCGCCGATCCCTCCGCCACTGCTGTGGAGCCAGGCTACGAAGAGCCTCAGCCCGGCGCCTACTTGAAGGCCGGCGACGGCATCTTCATCAAGCTCCCCTGGGCATCAAGCTCCAGGGCGCCGGTCGAAGGAGAAACCTTCGATGAGGAGCTGCTCGCCTCCGTCGGGCTGTCATTGGTTGACACGCCAAGCAGTAGCAGTGGCGAGCCCGAGGAGGAGCATCTGCTGCGGAAGCTGCTGTCACTCTACCGCGCCCGACAAGCCAAGCTGGCTTCCCGGGAAGCACTTGTCGCGAAGGCGGGAGTCGACATGGAGAAGCGCGCGGAGGAGCTTCGGAGCATCAACCAGGAAGCTCTCCGGTCCCTGGCATAGGAGCGGGAGAGACTTGTAGAGGAGCGTACGACCTTCCTTCTCGAGAAGGCCAAAGCTGAGGAGGAACAAAGGCTTGCTGCCAAGAAGCAGTCCGCGCGAGAAGGCGAGTTGGTGCAGCGGAAGGCCTATCTTGACAGCTATGAGGAGGAGCTCGTCGCGCGCGAGGAAACACTTGGCGGGACTCTCAAAGAAGCAAGGGATGCTGCCACAACCGCAGAGGTCGCCAAGAAGGAGCTGGAGGCGAAGGTGGCGCAGCTGGAGGCGAACATCAGGAAGAGCGGTGAGGAGCTTGCCACGCTCAAGCGTGAACGTGAGAAGGATGCTGCCGCCCATGGTGAGTTGTAGAGTCTTCTCACTGAGAGGAGCAAGGAGCTCACCGCCGCCAAGGACTCCAACGCGGGTCTCGAGCTGAAGCTGGCCACGCTAACTCAGACGCTGGACGGCGCCAAGGAGCGGGAGAAGACTTTGTCGGAGAAGATCAAGGCCGACGAGGCGCTGCTGGCGAGCATCGCCGTCACCCAGAACTCATTCAGGGAGACGGTGGAGCACTGGACCGAGGGTCTGGTGAATATCGCCGCAGTCATCGACGGGGAGCTGGCGCAGCTGGGGATGGAAGACCTCGGGTACTCTTCCGACGAGCATCTCCAACCCAGCGCCAAGCTCAGCCTATTCTTCAAGGGCGTGGCGACAGCCCTCCAGCGGCTTCGGGAGAAGATCCCAAAGCAGCTGGCCGACGAGTCACGCAAGATTTGTGCTGGCACCCTCCAGAAGGTGCTGATGAAGGTGGCCTTCCGCAATCCAGGCCTCAACTTCACCAACGTCCTTAAGTCCTTACCGCCGGATGCCGACGTGGAAGCGCTCAAGGCCCTTGTCGCACCCATCGTGGACAAGGTGAGCGGGATCAAGAGGGTTGAAGGCGACCGCGTAGACTAGGCCGCCTGTTTTATCTTGTTCTTTGTCGCTGCTAATCATGTTATGAAAAACAGTCTGTTAGAGCTACGACAAGTTATCTTGTAATATAACTTTATTTCTGATATCAATCGCTATGTTATTTCCTTTACTAGATTCCTTGCTTTGTATGTTTTTACCCTACGCTTTTCAGGGAACTTGTCGGCACAGGCACCCGAGCCGCAAGCGCTGAGTGCGGAACATCAGCAGCCTGCTGGCGGTGCTGCCACCGACAAGAAACCTTGTCGCGACTAGTTGCAGCACACTTAAGTTGTTGAGCGGACTCGAAACAAAGTAAGGGCGCAACTAGCTACGAGTTGGTTCCTCCGCGCACAGGTTTTCCATACAAAGCACGGTCGTTCGAGGAAGATAACTTAAAAAAATTAAAACTAATTGCTCAAACTGTGGCAACTTAGCTTTTCGGTCGTTTGCTTCCCGGCAAGGTTTCCGTTAAGGCGAAACTTTCTTGAATGACGCCTGTTCCACATCATTATCTTCTCCTCCCCCCCCCCCCGGCAAACTTGTGCGCGGGGGAATCTTCCTTCCTTTGGGGAAAAAGAAAGAAGAGAAAATAACGATATGGAGCCTTTCGGCTCGTTATTGCTTACCGGGGATTGGTGCTGCACAAAGTGTCAGATAACGCATGCAAGAAAGTATATAATGCACGAAATCAACAAGATGTGCGGATCACATGAGCTTTACTTATGCACGGGATCTGCGCCCGGCTTTGTACAAAGGATTACATGCAACATCGGCAAGACTTGTACAAAAGGTGGTTACCGGAACAGGTTCCGGCAACCGCGCCCTATGGGTAAAACTTACGAAGATGCTCAATGTTCCAAGAGTTGCTCACCGGAATGCCATCTTCGGTCTCAAGGCGGACAGCGCCGGGCCTAGTGACTCGTTTCACCCGATAAGGGCCTTCCCACTTCGGCGTCAACTTGTTGGAATTCTTGGCGGATTGAACGCGCTGAAGAACAAGGTCGCCTTCCTCGAAGCTTCTGGCATTAACTTTGCGGCTATGGTAGCGGCGCAAAGCTTGCTGGTATCGAGCAGCTCGTACAGCAGCCTGAAGACGATCTTCCTCGAGGAGCAGCGCGCCATCTTGTCGCAGCTGCTCTTGCTCAAGCTCATCATAAGCGAGCACTCGAGGTGACCCGTATATGAGTTCCATGGGGAGAACTGCCTCTCCTCCATAGACTAGAGCGAAAGGTGTCTGGCCGGTGGCTCGATTTGGTGTCGTCCTGATCGACCAAAGAACCACCGGCAGCTCCTCGATCCAGTTCTGTCCGCACTTGTGCAGCCTATCGAAAGTCCTTGTCTTGAGCCCGCGTAGCACTTCAGCATTTGCCCTCTCTGCTTGACCGTTGCTTCTTGGATGAGCAACAGAAGCGAAGCAGACCTTGGCGCCAAGGTCTTGGACGTACTGCATGAAGGTGCGGCTCGTGAATTGCGTGCCGTTGTTGGTGATGATCCTGTTAGGGATCCCGAAACGGCAAACAATCGACCTGAAGAACTTGACTGCTGACTGTGCTGTCACCTTCCTCACTGGTTGCAATTCCGGCCACTTTGTGAACTTGTCGATTGCAACGTACAAGTACTCAAAGCCCCCGACAGCTCTGGGGAAGGGGCCGAGGATATCGAGCCCCCAGACCGAAAATGGCCAGGATAAAGGGATCGTCTGGAGAGCTTGAGCTGGCTGGTGTATCTGCTTGGAATGGAACTGGCACGCTTCACACTTGGTTACTTGTGCAGTTGCATCCTGGAGGGCTGTCGGCCAAAAGAAACCTTGCCGGAAAGCTTTGCCGGCAAGTGCTCTCGCGCCAACGTGGTGGCCACATATGCCTCCATGTATCTCTGCCAACAGCTTCTGCCCGTCTTCCCGGCAAATACACTTCAATTTCACACCGTTTAGTCTCCTTCTGTACAGTATGTTGTCGACAAACTGGTACATACTTGACTGCCGGGCTACTCTTTCCGCTTCTTCTTGCTCTTCGGGAAGTTCTCCTGTCTGAAGGAAATGGACAATCTGCCGTGCCCATGCTGGAGCTTGTGGCTCGACAACAAGGACTAAAGGCACTTCTGCTGCTGTGGGAACATCAGCTTCCACGGCAAGAACATGCGGCTCAGCCGGAGCTTGATGTTCCCTGGCAAGCTTGCCGGGGCAAAGCTTGTCGGGAGCATCTGCTTCAACGGAACAAACACTAAGGTTTCCCGGAGCAGACTACTCCTCAGCACTCTTGGCGTTGATCTTGGGGACCTTCTTGGCAGCGGCTTTAGGAAGTTCTGCCGGAAAGTAGTCACCAGAAATCAACTTCCTCCTTTTGCTCTGTCCAGTGGATGGTGTTACGGATGGTTGAGTCAGCTTGAGCACAAAGATCCCTGGTTCCACAGGTAACTTTAGTGCGGCGCACTTCGACAGGCCATCAGCAATGTCATTCTGAGCTCTTGGAACATGCTCCATTTGTAGGCCGTCGAAGTGCTCTTCTAGCTTTCTCACTTCATCAACATAGGCTTCCATCAACGGAATCTGATAGTTCTTGTTCACTTGGCGGACGACAAGCTGTGAGTCACCCCTGACAATGAGCTTTTTGATCCCAAGGTCTGCCTCGATCCTGAGACCGGCAAGCAAGCCTTCATACTCTGTAGTGTTGTTGGTTGCTTGCTCCTTGGGAAAGTGCATCTGGACTACGTACTTGAGGTGCTCTCCGGTGGGTGCGACAAGCAGCACGCCCGCACCGGCGCCTTGTAGCGAGAAGGCACCATCAAAGTACATTAGCCACTCTTTGCTCGCTTCCTTGACGGGGATGCTCGTTTCTGGAATTTCTTCATCTGGTGTTGGCGTCCATTCTGCTATGAATTCTGCCAATGCTCTGCTTTGGATAGTTGAAGTGCTCTCAAACTTGAGGCCAAAGCTTGACAGTTCCAGGGCCCACTCGACAATCCTGCCTGTTGCTTCTGGATTTTGAAGTATCCTCTTCAGCGGGAAACGAGTGACGACTATGATCTCATGTGCTTGGAAGTAATGGCGCAGTTTTCTCGAGGCCATTAGGAGGCCGAAAAGCAACTTCTGCATACCAGAGTACCTTGACCTAGCCCCCTGTAGAAGGGAACTGACAGAGTAAACTGGGCGCTGCACCATTTTCTTTTGCATCTTCTCATGCTTCTGCGCAGATCCATCCTTGTCGGGACCAGAGCTTGCCGGACCAGAGCTTGTCGGTGAAGCCCCCTGCTTGTCGCTGGATGCGCCCGCCATGGTTGCTGGCTCATCATCTGCCTCCCTCTTGGCCACTAACGCAGCACTAACCACTTGATTGGTTGCCGCTATATATAGCAGCAACTTCTCTTGTGGCTTAGGTGCGACAAGTGTTGGAGTGGAGGACAGGTACCTCTTTAAGTCCTGCAGCGCAGCCTCCGCCTCCGGAGTCCATTTCATTGGACCTGCCTTTTTCAATATTTTGAAAAATGGCAGGGCGCGCTCAGCAGATCTAGAGATAAACCTGCTGAGAGCAGCCACGCAACCGGCAAGCCTTCGCACATCCTTGACGCGCTTTGGTGCTTCAATCTGCTCAATGGCCTTGATCTTGTCGGGATTGGCTTCAATTCCCCTCTGAGACACGAAGAACCCGAGAAGCTTGCCGGAGGGGACTCCAAACACACACTTCTCGGGGTTCAGCTTGAGGTTGATCTTGTGCAGATTTGCAAATGTCTCATCTAAATCTTGAATCAGGGTCGCCCTGTCCTTGCTCTTGACCACTATGTCATCCATGTAAGCTTCCACATTTCTGTGCATCTGTGGCTCAAAAGCGTGGTGGACTACCCTTGCAAATGTTGAACCAGCATTCTTCAAACCGAAGGGCATCCGTACGAAACAGTATGTGCCACACGGGGTGATGAATGCGGTCTTCTCCTCATCCTCTTCTGCCATGAAGATCTGATGGTATCCTGAGTATGCGTCAAGAAATGAAAGCAGATCACATCCGGCCGTGGAGTCAACAATCTGGTCGATGCGCGGCAAGGGAAATGGGTCTTTGGGACAAGCTTTATTAACATTGGTAAAGTCAATACAAAGTCTCCATTTCCCGTTAGCCTTGCGCACGACAACAGGATTGGCCAACCACGTGGGATGGAGCACTCCTCTGACAAGGCCTACTGCTTCCAACTTATTGATCTCTTCTGCAATAAACTCTTGGCGCTCCACTGCTTGCTTCCTGACTTTCTGCTTGACGGGCCGCGCATGAGGACAGACGGCCAGGTGGTGCTCAATTACTTTCCTGGGAACACCGGGGATGTCAGACGGTTGCCATGCAAACACGTTGACATTCGCCCGCAGGAAAGCAACGAGCGCGCTTTCCTATTTAGGGTCGAGCGTGGCACTGATGGTGAAGGTACCACCAGTGCCGTCCTCCTTGGCGGACACCTTCTTGGTCTCAGGTGGAGCTGTTGCCTTCTTGCACTTGCCGGTGGAGCTCGATGGTGCGTCCTCGACGGTAGCGCAGCACTCCGAAGAGGTGCGCTTGCCGGAGTGGGCATCAGAGCTCTTGCCGGACTTGGTCTTCTTCTTCCCCCCGGGAGCTTCAGTGGCAAGTGACTTGCGATCCTTTGCGGCTGCTGCTTCCCGGTAGATCTTGTCGGCACAGATAAGAGCATCCTTCTTGTCGCCAGGGACAGAGATGACACTTATCGGGCCTGGCATCTTCAGTACATTGTAGGCATAGTGAGAGGCTGCCATGAACTTGGCAAGCGCTGGACGGCCAAGTATCCCATTATAAGGCAATGGAAAATCAGCAACGTCGAAAGTGACCCTCTCAGTTCTGAAGTTCAACTCGCTGCCAAATGTTACCGGCAACGTGATCTTTCCCTTCGGCTTGCTCCTTCCCGGGTTGATTCCTTGAAATGTACCGGTCTCTTCGAGCTCGCTGTCAGGGATCTGGAGTTTCTGGAGCACCGCGGAGGAGATCAGGTTCAAGCCGGCCCCGCCGTCAACTAACATCTTGGTGACCTTGAGGTTGCGGATAGTTGGTGAAACCAACATCGGCAAGCACCCGACCGCAGCTATGCGATCAGGGTGGTCCTCAATATCAAAGATGATAGGCGTGCTGGACCATTTCAGAGGCTTGCGTGACTCGACGGGTGGTTCTGCTGCATTGACTTCCCGCACCCACGGCTTGAGCTGGCGGTGCGAAGTATGCAGAGAAGCACCCCCGTCAATGCATAGGACCTCTGTGGCCTTCTGGAACTCCTGCTCGTCGGTCTCGTCTTCATCCATATCTTCGTCGCTGTTGTCTTCATCCTTGTCGCGGCCACGGGGAGGCCTGTCTCCTTGCCGCTGCTTGGCCTTGCTGCGGCATCCTCCCCGGCTGGGACGTTTCTTGCCGGATCCTCCAGCACCTTCCTGGGCCTTCTCCTTGTCGCGCCGCTCGTACTCAGCCTTTTGCTGCTCAACAAGCTGCTCGACTTATTTGCAGCTCTGGAGGTCATGGCCCTTGGTGCGGTGGATCTTGCAGTACTGCTTGTTGGTGTCGTCCTGCTTGTCGGCGACCGCCACATCCTGGGCAACCTCCTTGCCGGAGCCACCCGTTTTGGCTGTCTTGGCGCCACCTCCGTTGCCGGACTGCTCGACAACTAGCACTTCTTTGCCTTCCCTTTTCCTGTTATTCCGCTGCCGGTTTTTCCTTGCCGGGGCGGCATCCTCACTGTCAGATCCTCCTGCTCCTACATTCTCTCCGGGGAGTCTCCTCCCTTCCTCAGCACGTGCACACTTGTCGGCCAGGGCATATAGCTCACTGACATCTCTAATCTTGCACATCGCCATCTCCTCCCGCATCCTGCGGTTCTGCACGTTCTGATGAAACGCGCTGATCACCGCGGCAGGGTGGACGTCTGGGATGTTGTGCTGTACGTTGCTGAATCTTTGAATGTACTTGCGCAGGGGTTCCCCTTCCTTCTGGGCGAGCAGATGAAGGTCACTCTCTTGGCCATGAGGTTTGTGGCCGCCTATGAAGGCGCCGACGAACTGATGGCATAGATCGGCCCAAGAGGATATGGAGTTGTCTGGCAAGTGCATGAGCCAGGATCTGACGTTGGGTTTGAGCACCAGCGGGAAGTAGTTGGCAAGGATCTTGTCGTCCCGCCCCCCGGCAGCTTGCACCGCGATGGTGTAGATGCTGAGGAACTCCGACGGATGCGTCTTGCCGTCGTACTTCTCTGGTACGTCTGGCTTGAAGTTCTTCGTGCTGGGCCACTGGACTCGCCGCAGCTCACGAGTGAACGTAGGGCAACCTACCGCATACGGCAAGTCGCCTGGTTCCCCTGGCGCATGCATGTCAACAGAGGGCCCAGCGCGCTTGTCGGATTAACGTCGCGCTTCTCTTTGGCGCTCGATGCGAGTACGAGCGTCTTCTTGTTGTCGATCGTGAAGAACTTGGCGTTGATCGCGAGAAGCTCGTGGATCTGACGATGCGGTGGAGTCGCTGTCGAGGTGGATCCGGCAAGTTGGCGATCTTGGCCTTCAGGGTGGAGATTGCATGGTGGTTGCACCCCCACCAGTTTCGTCTCCACCGGCTCGCGCCTGGCAACCCTGCCGCGGCGGCGACGTGCTCGGCTGCCGCGGAGTGTCGCCGTTGGCGTAGACGATGAGACTCTGAATGGTGGCCCTCCATTCGTCGATCTTGTCCGACGTCGGAGGGTAATCTAGGAGCAGTTGAGCTCGCGCCAGAGCTTCTGCCGGGGTGGTGGGTGGCAGTGGCGGACGGCGCGAGGAGCGGGATGTGCTCGGACTTCTAACTATGTTAGAAGGAGCATTACCCCGTCCGGGCGACCGCGTCTCGCTCGTGCCGGCCCGTTGGCGTGCTTGCTGGTCTTGAGCGCCCCGGGATCCACCAGCTTGATCTTGGCCCAACAGACGTATGGTACTGCGAGTACCATGACGTTGTCGGTCCTGCGTCTCCTGAGACGGGCGCGGAAAAATCACGGACGTTGAGGTCTGCGCCGCCTTGCCCTTGGACCTGGCAGCGTCGTGAGTTTCCTCATCGGCGTCCGTCCTTCCTCCAACGTCTACCCCACCACCCGCTTGCTCCGGTGGCGGTGGGATCGACGTGGACAGAACAGCTGTCTCTGAAGCCTTCTTCTTCGGTGCCATGTTGATGAAGAAAAAGAAGATCTAGCCCGTGTGCACGCCGGATCAGGTTCACACAACCTCGACACCCCCTACCTGGCGCGCCAAAGATGTCGGGGGAAACTGATCCACGAACACCTATGGGACCGAAGCCCCTTTCGGTTCGGCGGGGGGCGGAGGTCGCACGAAGAGCAGATCGAGGCGGGACACACGAGCAGTTTACCCAGCTTCGGAGCTCTCCGGAGAGATAACACTCCTACTGCTGCTTGTCTGATTCTATTATGTTCTTGCTCCAGAGCGAGCTAAGTGTTTTCTGGCTTACGAAAGAGTCGAACCTCCTCTACGTTGCGCATGGGCCTCCTTTTATACGCTAAAGGGGTCACCGACAGGTGGCAACGCAGAGAAGGGTACAAATGTAAAAAGAGAGGTGGTTGGTACAGTTACTTGTACAGTGCACCCTACCTAACCCAGACGGCAGGGGACAAAGGCAGTAAATGCCCGTCTGCGTCGCCCAAACAGTGCAGAAAGGGACCGTTAAGGGCGCCTCCGCCCGCCACGATGGCGATCTTGTCAGCATTGCATGCCACCGCGCACCCCTGGCTGCACAGCCTCCCGCCACGCGTGCCTGGAAAGGCCCTCAGGGCGACACGTTGGCGGATGCGCTGGAGCGCAGGCACAGAGTGGCCGCCTGCCGCGGCAAGCGCCTTGCCGCGGCTGTTGTCTTGTCGGGCCCGGAAGCTTGTCGCTCGCCGAACCTTGCTGGGACGCGCGGCGCGTCGCGGCAAGTTCCTTCAAATGCCTTGGTTGGGCTTCCCGGCAAGCTCCTCTTGCCGGGGCCTTGTTGCCTGAGCTTAAACACTTTGTTCTTGAATGGCTCCAAGGGAGCCACGGAGGATCCTGGCGGTCACCCGGCAAGCCCTTGCCGCGGGGCACTGCAACTGCCCGTGCACAAGTTCGGGGTACTAGGGTACCCCAATTCTAGTACACCAACACCCAGCAGCTCGCCCAATTGTTTTTTAGTTTCAGAGATGGAGCTCAACTGCGCGCTGTGCGGGGGGCTGTGGCCCGTCTAGACCATGCTTACGCTTTTATTAAGCACATGACGAGCCCAGTTGATATAGTATTCCTTTGTGAAATTGGCGAGCCCAGTTCTTTTTTTGGAGAATACCAAAACTGAGGCCTACTTGCTTTACTCAACCCTGCTAGGTTGCAAATCTTTCAAGACGAGGAGGGATGTTAGTAGTAAGAAATGGGATTCCCAAAAAATGGGCTATAAGTTGTAAGAAATGGGCTGTAAATTTTTAAACCAAAGCCAACCGACAATTGCATTAAAATATCATTTTTTTTTTCAGGATTTCTCTACTCTCTACTCTTATAAAAACCAAAGCCAACTGGCAATTACATTAAAATATCATCTTTTCTCCCACAAGATAAACTACTCATACAAATGCATCTTCTTGTTCCGTGCAACGAACGGGCATCTTGCTAGTTAAGATTCTAAATTTCATTCATTTTTTTGCGGAGAATTGTTTTTTGAATTTTATTTTGATATAATTTTTTGAAAATTATTTTTAACGTGGCTCGAAATTTCGTGATTAAGAGAGTTCGGACACCACCGAAATATGCAAAATTTCATTGAATTTTTTAGCAGTGCCCAAAATATATGGTCTGTAATGCTAATAAAAAGAATATGGGCTTCAAATATCCTTAAGAATTAGCAAATGGGTTGTAAATTATCGAAAATATTAGCTAATGGGTTGTATGATGTTTTTCACAGATTTGGAGGCTGACTTCTGGGCCTACTAGGTTAACGATGACGCTCTCCTAAAAAAATTGACGCGTACGCAAGGCTTTGTCAACTTAGTCAACACACATCAGTGACTGTTGGATGTCCATCCAACGGTCGTTGTGCTTCTTCAATCTTTGATCTTCTTGCCCCAGCCGCCCAAACCAGCGCCGATGGGACTGCCTACTCCCTCCTCCCGTGGCTGGCTGTGTTGCCGCCAGGCCATCCCTCTAACCACCCACACATCCTGTTATTTTCCAACGACGTCAGCCTCACCCCGCAGCCGACCAGTCAGCGCCGGTACTCCCCTCAGCCTGGGCATCCGCTGCGGTGGCTTCGCCGGCTCCGGGTGGTTCTCTTCCTGGGCCTTGCCCTCGTCCACCGCGTTTGTGCCCTCGGCGCGGCGAGGTCAACATGGTCAACAAACAATAGCCATCGGAAGAGGCTGGCAGTAGGGGCCCACACAGGGAAATGCCTCCTTATTACGCGCAAAATAATGATTCCTCCACCTGATAGCTGGGACCCACCGGAAGGGCCTCTGTATTTCGCAAAAAAAATGTTCCCCCCACTGTCAGCTTGGACCCACCGGAAGTGCCTCCTTATTACACACACAAAAATAAATACCCCCTGCTATCTGGGACTCACCTTCGTGGGAGGCTGACTTGTGGGCCTACTAAGTTGACCGGGACGGAGGGCTTTGTCAACTTAGTCAATATGAATGATTCTAGATCCAGTGACCGTACGATGTCCATCCAACTGCCGTAGTGCTTCTTCAACCTCTGGTCTTCGTGCTTCAGCCACCCAAAGCAGCGTCGGTCGTGCCGCATGCTCCTGCCTCCCGAGGCGGACTATGATGCCGCGGAGGCCTCACCGCCCCCTACTACTCCCACCGCTGGCCAGGCCATCCCTCTACTCACCCACACCCCCGTTATTCTGCGGCGACGGAGGCCTCACACCGCAGCCGAACCAGTGAACCCTCGTACTCCTCTTCGCGTGGGCATCCACTGCTGCATCTTCCCCGGCTCCACGTCGTCCCCTTCCTAGGCCTCGCCATCGTCCACCGCTGTGGTGCTCTCGGCGCGGCATGGTCAATGTGGTTAACGACCGACTTCCATCGGAAGAGTACTGTACGTGGAGAGGCTGACAGCTGGGTCCACGGCAGCAGCAAGGAAGTGCCTCCTTATTACGTGCAAAATAATTATTCCTCCACCTAACAGCAGGGACCCACCGGACGGGCCACCGTATTTCGCGAAAAAATGTTTCCCCCCTGACTGCTGGACCCACCAGCTACACCTTCACACGCAAGGAAGTGCGTCCGGGCAAAAAAACGATTCGCCCCCCTGACTGCTGGAACCCACCAGCTACATCTTCGCACGCAAGTAAGTGCCTGACAGTCGGGACCCGCCTGGTCAAAGCGTACGTAGCATTGTCATTCTGGTCGTGAACGTGTATGTACCTACTAGTCGATGTAGAGGCGCGCACGTGTCGTACTAGAGGCGCGCACGTAGCATGTACACGTACGTACAACGGCCAGGGTGCAAGAAAGAAAATACGGCCACGTACATACATACGGGCGGGGTCTCGAACACCTACTCACGCATACGTACGGCCAGGGCTCGTGTACATGGCTAGATCGGAATGGAGAAACAGCGTCGTCGTCGTGTTCATGGGGAGCCAACCGGCTGGGTCAGAACGGAATGTGCCATCATTTTCATTGGGAGGGCTTGGACGGAACATGCGATGGAAACGAGGCCTAGCATACTGCAGAACGGAGGAAACGGCCTTGTGTTCGACCGGCCACATTCGAAACAGGATCCTGTTCATCGGGAGGGGTCTGGCGTACCGCAAAATGGAGGAAACGGACTTGTGTTGGATCTCCTACGGTCAAAACGGGATCCTATTGATTGGGAGGGGTGTGGCGTACCGCAAAACGGACGAAACAGACTTGTGTTGGAGCGCTACGGTTGAAACGGGGGTCATGTTCATCCGGAGGGGTGTGGCGTACCGCAAAACGGGACTCCACGGGATACTGTTCATCTCCACCGACGACCTCCTCTAGCCTCCACGGGCTACTGTTCATCCACCGTCGACCTCCTCCAGCCTCCACGGGCTCCTGTTCATCCAGCCTCCACCGTGCGCTACTCCACCGGCTACTTTTCAACCACCCCTCTCCACGGGCTCCTGTTCAACCACCCCTCCAAGGGCTACTGTTCATCCACCCCTCCACCGCCTACTGTTCATCTAGCCCTCCATGGGGTCATCCTGTTCATCCAGCCCTCCACGGGGTCCTGATCATCCAGCCCCAACTGGCTCGATCGATCGGGGTCCTGTTCATCCAGAGGCAACACCACGGGGTCCTGTTCATCCACCCCCACCGCTCACTGTTCATCCACCCCCCCTGCAACGCTCACTGTTCATCCAAACCCCCCTGCAACACTCACTGTTCATCCAGAGGCAGCATCGATCGGCTTCAATTAGCAGCAGTAGCGAAGGAATCGCTCGATCGGGTTCAGTTAACAGCTATCGATCGATCGCTCGGGTTCAGTAACGCGTAGCCTGCAGTGCAATCGCTCGGGTTTAGTTAGGCGATGCCTCGCTCAGGTTCAGTTAGAGCCCAACGCCTCGCACACACGCGCGTTCGTGTACGAGAGAGACGTGCATCGCTCAGCTCCCGACCACCCACCATAACCGGGAACTCCCCAAAATTTTCCCCGCCCTCGCTTCTACCACGATTTTTTCCGTCATGGACGGCCCAAAGAATGTCATGCAGCTGCATCTCCGGCCCGTCCAGGACAAAAAGCCCATTTTATGTCATGATTTTCTATCATAGAAGTAGGAGCCCACCACATCTATGATGATACCGGGTTTTGTCACAATTATCGTTATAGAAGTGTCATAAGTATGACAGAAAAAATTTTGTTCGGCCCAAAACGTCACAGATGTGTCTTTTTTTGTAGTGTAGGTGGGCGGCGGTCAAAGGGCTGGCTCGCCTCCCGGTGAGCCTACATGGCGGACTGCTGGCACGCCTACTGTCATTTCACATAGCTACTAGCACGCCCCGTACGGTGAGTGCATAGCGAACACGCGCATGAATTAGATAGTGGTAGTGATTTTAGTTGCAAAAATTAGATAGTGCTAGTGATTTTTAGCTGCATATTTTGACAAATCGCAGTGTCTCTTGGCTTAGCGCCGAAGTCTGGCTTTAATTTTCATACCGTATTCAATTTTATCCATTCGCGTTGAAGAAATGCACAAATCCTGCGTTGAACAGCTCGCACGCTTCCGGGTGAGCTTCTCGGTCAGCCTGCGCACCGGACTGCGCTCACACACCTCCCATTGAGTCAAGCAGTTGTCCGCACGGCTCCTCCTATAGCCATTAAACCCATGACACATGGCGTCGTGTAAATGGTTAACAGAACGCACATGATTTGAATTATACAAACGTTTGAGATATTAAAGTGGCAGCTATTTGTTTCAAAATGCCTTTGTTGGTTGTTATTCGGGTGCGCCTTCTCTCAAAATGGACACCAAAAACACCATAGCATGTCGGGTGCCATTCCATGATAACATGCCAAGTTTCATGAATTCCAGACAAGTTTTGGATTTACTAGAATTTAAAAACAAAGTATCTCAATGTTTTGTCGGCAATCAACGGTGCCCTATTGTTTGAAATTCATTCTCATTTCTTGCATGGGACCTAAGCATGCACCCAAGGACACAGATTTGATTTTTCAACCAATTTATATGCACTGTAGCACGTGCATGTAGTTCAAATTTGAATTATGCACATAAATGCATCAAAAACTCAATTAATGCATAAATATGTCCAAACGAACCCCGAAAAATAACTGTCGTCTCTGCGCCCAAACTGGAGACCTTGGGTATAATTCGTGACCCGTTTAATAATCACAAGGAGTTGGTGTTTGGCTCCTCACTTTTTCAGGTACCGTATATTATCATCTACACATTTGTAATCATATGCTGCATTTTTCATTTGTGCGCATAAGTTTTATATCATCTTGGAGTAAACTTTGGGTACTAATATTATGTTATATGCTCAATAAAGAGTTCGTCCATTGATAGCCTATCAATGTTGCTGGATTCTGTCAAGATCATATATATATATCAGAATGTATAGTTTTGATCTGGACATAATTATTGGCTTGCTGCGATGCTTTCAATCTCTGGAGAATTTATACATAGAGGTGATGATTTCATGCACATTGAAAGCCCGTATATATTGTACTAGAATTAACTGTTCAGCAATCGTTCTTTCGACATACTATTTTTTTAGACGTTAACTGTTTTCAATCCTCATGTCTACTTAGGCAGAACCACATGGAGAAAAACATATAACCAGTCGGTGGTGTAATAAGCACAAGGATTTTCTCAGTTCTCATGACATTCGTTTGAGGACAATAACGATGGAACGATATACATCCAACCAGGCAAACAGAAGCTTTGTCACATTCTTCTTGTTGAATGCGAGGTTACTATTGTCCATGAGGCTTAATTTTTACCGCAAGAGATTTCTCACGGACGGACATGTTGAACAGCAAAAACAAGAAGTTTCAGGTGGACAAATGGGCTTCTAAACGTGCTCGGCTTCTATTTACAACAAGTTGTAGTCATCCTGGAATAATGTTTTTTGCACAGGATGTTGATTTTATGGATCAGACTGATCCATTTTTTTGTGGCTGCAAAAAAGAGTGGTTGGGTTAGATGTTACTGTCATGTTCAATCTGGGTTTTGTCTAAAAATTTGATGAACAATTAATCCTTGGGCTTTTTGTACCATTTGTATGCTTTAGTTGCATTTTGTTGCCCTCGTACTCCCCTCCACCTGCCACTACACTGTCGCATCTTCCACGGCTACTATTCGTTCCCATCCGAGGCCTCGCCGTCGTTCTCCGCCTTGGTTCGCTCGCTGTGCCCGCCGCTGTCTGGCATTGTCAACATGGTCAACAACCAAGAGGAATCAGGAGATGATTGTACGTGGAGAGGCTGACAGTAGGGATCCACCAGGGTCATTGCATTTCGCAAGCAGGTGCCTCGTTATTACAAGCCAAAAAAATACTTCCTCCTAATTGTTTGACAACTAGGTCCCACGCCATTGTCAATGTAGTCAATAAACGAGAAAATTTACACAATGAGCGGATAACACCAGGGACCCAGCAGCTCGCCCAGTTGTTTTTTAGTTTCAAAGACGGAGCTCAACTGCGCGCTGTGCGGGGGCTTGGCCCGTCTAGCCCACGCTTGCGCTTTTATTAAGCACATGACGAGCCCAGTTGATATAGTTTTTCTTTCTGAAATTGGATAGTCCAGTTCTTTATTTTTTTGGAGAATACCAAAACCGAGGCCTACTAGCTTTTCTCAGCCCTGCTGGGCTGCAAATCTTTCAAGACGAGGAGGGATGTAAGTAGTAAGAAATGGGCTTCCCCAGAAAATGGGCTATAAGTTGTAAGAAATGGGCTATAAATTTTTAAACCAAAGCCAACCGGCAATTGCATTAAAATATCATTTTTTTAGGATTTCTCTACTCTCTACTCTTATAAAATCCAAAGCCAACTCGCAATTAAATTGAAATATCATCTTTTCTCCCACAAGATAAACTACTCATACAAATGCATCTTCATGTTCCGTGCAACGAACGGGCATCTTGCTAGTTAAGATTCTAAATTTCATTCATTTTTTTGCGGAAAATTGTTTTTTGAATTTTATTTTGATATAATTTTTTGAAAATTATTTTTAATGTGACTCAAAATTTCATGATTAAAAGAGTTCGGACCCCACCGAAATATGCAAAATTTCGTTGAATTTTTTAGTAGTGCCCAGAATATATGGTCTGTAATGCTAATAAATAGAATATGGGCTTCAAATATCCTTAAGAATTAGAAAATGGGTTGTAAATTATTGAAAATAATGGCTAATGGGCTGTATGCTGTTTACCACAGATTTGGAGGCTGAGTTCTGGGCCTACTAGGTTGACGATGACGTTGTTCCAAAAAAAAATTGACGCGTATGCAAGGCTTTGTCAACTTAGTCAACACACAGCAGTGACTGTTGGATGTCCATCCAACAGCCGCCGTGCTTCTTCAATCTCTGATCTTCCAGCTCCAGCCGCCCAAACCAGCGCCAGCGGGACTGCCTGCTCCCTCCTCCCGTGGCTGGCTATGCTGCCGCCAGGCCATCCCTCTAACCACCCACACATCCTATTATTTTCCGGCAACGTCAGCCTGACCCTGCAGCCGACTAGTCGGCGCTGGGACTCCCCTCAGCGTGGGCATCTGCTGCGGTGGCTTCGCTGGCTCCAGGTGGTTCTCTTCCTGGGCCTCGCCCTCGTCCATCGCGTTTGTGCTCTCGGCACGGCGAGGTCAACATGGTCAACAAACAACAGCCATCGGAAGAGGCTGATAGTAGGGGCCCACACAGGGAAATGCCTCCTTATTATGCACAAAATAATGATTCCTCCACGTGATAGTTGGGACCAACCGGATTGGCCTCTGTATTTCGCAAAAAAAAATGTTCCCCCCGCTGTCAGCTTGGACCCATCGGAAGTGCCTCCTTATTATGCACAAAAAATGAATACTGCCCCTGCTAGTTGGGACTCACCTTCGTGGGAGGCTGACTTGTGGGCCTACTAAGTTGACGGGGACAGAGGGCTTTGTCAACTTAGTCAATATGAACAATTCTAGCTCCAGTGACCGTACGATGTCCATCCAACGACTGTAGTGCTTCTTCAACCTCTGTTCTTCGTGCTCTAGCCGCCCAAAGCAGCGCCGGTCGTGCCGCATTCTCCTGCCTCCCGTGGCCGGCTGTGATGTCGTGGAGGCCTCACCGCCCCCTACTACTCCCACCGTTGGCCAGGCCATCCCTCTACTCACCCACACCCCTGTTATTCTGCGGCGACGGCAGCCTCACACCACAGCCGAACCAGTGAACCCTCGTACTCCTCTTCGCGTGGGCATTCACTGCTGCGTCTTCCCCGGCTCCGCGTCGTCCCCTTCCTAGGCATCACTGTCGTCCACCGTTGTTGTGCTCTCCACGCGGTGTGGTCAATGTGGTTAACACCGACTTCTATCGGAAGAGTACTGTACATGGAGAGGCTGACAGCTAGGTCCACGGCGGCAGCAAGGAAGTGCCTCCTTATTACGTGCAAAACAATTATTCCTCCACCTGACAGCAGGGACCCACCGGACGGGCCACCTTATTTCGCGAAAAAACGTTTCCCCCCTGACTGCTGGACTCACCAGCTACACCTTCGCACACAAGGAAGTGCGTCCGGGCAAAAAAAAACGATTCGCCCCCCTGACTGCTGGGACCCACCAGCTACATCTTCGCACGCAAGGAAGTGTCTCACAGTCGGGACCCACCTGGTCAAAGCGTACGTAGCATTGTCATTCTGGTCACGAACATTTATGTACATACTGGTCGATGTAGAGGCGCGCACGTGTCGTAGTAGAGGCGCGCACGTGTTGTAGTAGAGGCGCGCACGTAGCATATACACGTACGTACAATGGCCAGGGTGCAAGAAAGAAAATACAGCCACGTACGTACATACGGGCAGGGTCTCGAACGCCTACTCGCGCATACGTACGGCCAAGGCTCGTGTACATGGCTGAGTTGGAACGGAGAAACATCGTCGTCATCGTGTTCATGGGGAGCCAACGGGCTGGGTCGGAACGGAATGCGCCATCGTGTTCATCGGGAGGGCTTGGACGGAACAGGCGATGGAAACGAGGCCTGACGTAGCGTAGAACGGAGGAAACGACCTTGTGTTCGACCGGCCACGTTCGAAAAGGGATCCTGTTCATTGGGAGGGGTCTCGCGTACCGCAAAACGGAGGAAACGGACTTGTGTTGGACCTCCTACGGTCGAAATGGGGTCCTGTTGATCGGGAGGGATGTGGCATACCGCAAAACGGACGAAACGGACTTGTGTCGGAGCGCTACAGTCAAAACGGGAGTCCTGTTCATCCGGAGGGGTGTTGCATACCGCAAAACGGGACTCCACTATATACTTTTCATCTCCACTGTCGACCTCCTCCAGCCTCCACGGGCTACTGTTCATCCACCGTCGACCTCCTCCAGCCTCCACGGGCTCCTGTTCATCCAGCCTCCACCGCACGCTACTCCATCGGCTACTATTCAACCACCCCTCTCCACGGGCTCCTGTTCAACCACCCCTCCACGTGCTACTGTTCATCCACCCCTCCACCATCTACTGTTCATCCAGCCCTCCACGGGGTCGTCCTGTTCATCCAGCCCTCCACGGGCTCCTGTTCATTCAGTCCCAACCGGCTCGACCGATCGGGGTCCTGTTCATCCAGAGGCAACACCACGGGGTCCTGTTCATCCACCCCCACTGCTCACTGTTCATCCAACCCCCCTCCCTCCCCCCCCCCCCCGCAACGCTCACTGTTCATCCAGAGGCAGCATCAATCGGCTTCAGTTAGCAGCAGTAGCAAAGGAATTGCTCGATCGGGTTCAGTTAACAGCCATCGATCGATCGCTCGAGTTTAGTAACGCGTAGCCTGCAGTGCAATCACTCGGGTTCAGTTAGGTGACGCCTCGTTCGGGTTCAGTTAGAGCCCAATGCCTCACACACACGCACGTACATGTACGAGAGAAACACGCATCGCTCGGCCCCCAACCACCCACCGTAACCGGGAACTCCCCAAAATTTTCGTCGCCGTCGATTCTACCACGGTTTTTTCCGTCATGGACGGCCCAAAGAATGTCATGCAGCTGCGTCTCCGGCCCGCCCAGGACGAAAAGCCCATTTTCTGTCATGATTTTTTGTCATAGAAGTAGGAGCCCACCACATCTATATGATGATACCGGGTTTTGTCACAATTATCATCATAGAAGTGTCATAAGTATGACAGGAAAAAAATTTGTTCGACCCAAAATGTCATGGATGTGTCTTTTTTTTATAGTGTAGGTGGGCGGCAGTCAAAGGGCTGGCTCGCCTCCCGGTGAGCCTGGATGGCGGACTGCTGGCATGCCTACTATCATTTCACACAGCTACTAGCACGCCCCGTGCGGTGAGTGCATAGAGAACACGTGCATGAATTAGATAGTGGTATTGATTTTAGTTGTAAAAATTAGATAGTGCTAGTGATTTTTAGCTGCATATTTTGACAAACCGCAGTGTCTCTTGGCTTAGCGCCGAAGTCTGGCTTTAATTTGCATACCGTATTCAATTTTATCCGTTTGCGTTGACGAGATGCACAAATCCTACGTTGAACAGCTCGCACGCTTCCCGGTGGGCCTCTCGGTCAGCCTGCGCACCGTACTGCGCTCGCACACCTCCTGTTGAGTCAAGCAGTTATCCGCCCGGCTCCTCCTATAGCCATTAAACCCAAGACATGTGGCGTCATGTAAATGGTTAACACAACGCACACCATTTGAATTATACAAACGTTTGAGATATTAAAGTGGCAGGTATTTGTTTGCAAATGCCTTTGTTGGTTGTTATTCGGGTGTGCCTTCTCTCAAAATGTACACCAAAAACACCATAGCATGTCGGGTGCCATTCCATGATAGCATGCCAAGTTTCATGAATTTCAGACGAGTTTTGGATTTACTAGAATTTAAAAACAAACTATCTCAATGTTTTGTCGGCAATCAATGATGCCCTATTGTTTGAAATTCATTCCCATTTCTTGCATGGGACCTAAGCATGCACCCAAGGACACATATTTGATTTTTCAACCAATTTATATGCACTGTAGCATGTGCATGTAGTTCAAATTTGAGTTATGCACATAACTGCATCGAGAACTCAATTAATACATAAATATGTCCAAACGAACCCCAAAAAATCCCAATAATTGACACAACACTCCTATTGTTCTCTGTTGAGACTAGAAATTTTTTGAAAGCAATAAGAGGCAGTGGATATCGTTTCGTCCCCAAAGGTGGGGCGTTCCCTACCAAAACCATAAGGGTTGTTGTGAGAAGTTCTGGTTTGTGAGAAGCTTATACCCAAACCTGCCCCAAATGGGACAAAAAAATTACCACGGCATGTTGATGCCGCTCCATGATAGCATGCCAAGTTTCATTAATTTCAAATGAGTTTTTGGATTTACTATAATTTAAAAACAAGGAATCTCAATGTCTGCGGCCGAGCGACGGTGGCACGGTGTTTAACATTCATTCCCATTTCCTGCATGGGACCTAAGCATGCAACCAAGGACACAGATTTGAATTTTCAACCAATTTATATGCATTAGAGCATGTGCCTGTAGTTCAAATTGGAATTATGCACATGAATGCATAGAAAACTTAGTTATTGCATAAAAATATCCAAATGAACCCCCAAAATCCCAAAAATTGACACAACACTCGTGTTGTTCTATGTTGACACTAAATTTCTTTTGAAAGCAATAAGAGGTAGCGGATGTCGTTTCGTCCCCAAAGGTGGTAGTTCCCTACAGAAACCATCAGGCTTGTTGTGAGAAGCTCTGGTTTGTGAGAAGCATATCCCTAAACCTGCTCCAATTGGGACAAAAAAATTACCACGACATGTTGATGCCGCTCCGTGATAGCATGCCAAGTTTCATGAATTTCAGACAAGTTTTGCATTTACTAGAATTTAAAAACCAGTTATCTCAATGTTTGCGGCTGAGTGACAACGGTGGCGGGGTGTTTGACATTCAACCCTATTTCTTGCGTGGGACCTAAGCATGCAACCAAGGACACAAATTTGAATTTTTCAACCAATTTATATGCATTAGAGCATGTGCATGTAGTTCAAATTTGAATTATGCACATAAATGCATTTAAAAACTCAATTAATGCATAAAAATGTCCAAACGAACCCCGAAAAATCCCAAAAATGGACACAACACTCCTATTGTTCTGTGTTGACACGAGAAAAAAATTCAAAGCAATAAGAGGCAATGGATATTGTTTTGTCCCCAAAGGTGGGAAGTTCCCTACCGAAACCATGAGGCTTGTTGTGAGAAGCTCTGGTTTGTGAGAAACATATTCCCAAACCTGCCCCAAATGGGACAAAAAATTTACCATGACATGTTGATGCCGCTCCATGATGGCATGCCAATTTTCATGAATTTCGGACGAGTTTTGCATTTACTGGAATTTAAAAACCAGGTATCTCAATGTTGGCGGCCGATAGACGGTGGCAGGGTGTTTGACATTCATTCCCATTTGTTGCATGTGACCTAAGCATGCAACCAAGGACACATATTTGAATTTTCAACCAATTTATATGCATTAGAGCATGTGCCTGTAGTTCACATTTGAATTATGCACGTGAATGCATAGAAAACTCAGTTGATGTATAAAAATATCCAAACGGAACCGCCAAAAATCCCAAAAATTGACACAACACCCCTGTTGTTCTATGTTGACACTAGGAAAAAATTGAAATCGAGAAGAGGCACAATGCATATCGTTTCATCCAGAAAGGTGAAACATTCCCTACCGAAACCATCGGGCTTGTTGTGAAAAGCTCTGGTTTGTGAGAAGCATATCCCCAAAACTGCCCCAAATGGGACAAAAAATTTACCACGGCATGTTGATGCCGCTCCATGATAGCATGCCAAGTTTCATGAATTTCAGACGAGCTTTGGATTTACTAGAATTTAAAAACCAGGTATATATCTCAATGTTTGCGGCCGAGTGACGGTGGGAGGGTGTTTGACATTCATTCTCATTTCTTGCATGGGACCTAATTAAGCATGCAACCAAGGACACAGATTTTTATTTTTCAACTAATTTATATGCATTAGAGCATGTGCATGTATTTCAAATTTGAATTATGCACATGAATGCATAGAAAACTCAGTTAATGTATAAAAATGTTCAAGCGAACCCCAAAAAATCCCAAAAATTGACACAACACTCCTGTTGTTCTATGTTGACACTAGGAAAAAAAATTGAAACCGAGAAGATGCAACAGATATCATTTCGTCCAGAAAGGTGAAGTGTTCCCTACCGAAACCATCATGCTTGTTGTTAGAGAAGCTCTGGTTTGCGAGAAGCTTATATCATAACCTGGCCCAAATGGGACAATTTTTTTTACCTTAATGTCGTTCCATGATAGCATGTCAAGGTCCATGAATATCGGACGACTTTTGGATTTACTAGAATTACAAAAACAAGCACCTCAACGTTTGCCGGAGAGCCACTGTGTCGTGGTGTTTGAAATTCATCCCCATTTCTTGAATGGGACGTAAGCATCAACCCATGGACACATATATCATTTTAGATTTTACAACCCATTTTGGTGCACCGGAGCATGTGCATGTGGTTTAATTTTGAATTGTGCCCCTGAAATGCCTAGAAAACCAAGTTACCATATAAAAATGTCCAAACGAACCCTGAATAATTCCAAAAATTTTTACGACACACCTATAGTTGCATGTTCACTACAGATAGCAGTTCTAGCAATTCAAACACCATCCTTTGCAGCTATGACCCCATTATGTAATTCAAATCAAGTAGATCCCACACAATTTATTATCACCAACCGTCTGAGATGCAGTACAAAAATCCTGGAGCATCGTCGGTGTATAGTACACCTAAGGCTTACTCGAGAAGGTTCATCGGCTACAGTGCACATCCCACTCTGAATAATGGACCGTGTCTGATGACACTTTGCGCGCCAGTTTTTTTGCTAAAGCGATTCCAAATTTTTGGCTTCTGCGGAAATATCTACCTCCGCGCCCCCTCCCCCTTACCAAAAGCCAAATTTCCTCTCTTTCCGCCTTCCTTTCCAAGTTGAAACCTTCACTCCTTGCTTGCAGGGCTGCCTCCTCACCGGTGACCCTCCTTCACGCTACTCGGCCTCACCTATCCAGGCAGGTAATCCACACCCGAACCCCATCCTCCTCCTCCTTCCACATCCCACATGCCCCGACCGCCAGCGCGAGCGTGACACCTTCCACCCAAATCATCGACCCCTCCACCGAATAAGCACCATCCTAATCCATGGTGCACACAGTATAGCCAGGACCTCAAGGAGCATTTGGCAGCGGAGAAGCAAATCACGGCCGCACGCGCGGATAAGGTCGCGATGGCTACCATTCGTGCTGACCCCCAGATCCTGGAGGAGTACCTCGCCATCGACGCCTCGCGCCGATGCCGCGGCACGGTTGGCTACTTTAAATGATAGCTCGTGGTGTTTTCTTGAGGCCACCGTCGGTGCCTTCGATGAAGACTACAAGGTGTTTTCTCAGCATGCACGTGCTTACCTCATCTCGAGAGCCAGTAGGTTAGTGCCCGGAGCGGCTCAGGCAACTCACCGCTACGATGAGGGCACCCACGATGTAGAGGCCTCGCCCTCTTCCATGTCCAAGGAGCCAATCATCATCGATATCTCCGAAAATGAGTAGCTTGTCTTATTAGCTCACTATAAGGACCCATGTTCAGTTTGCTAGCTACTGCCTTTCCTTAACAAATTCTAGTGAATTGTGCTATCTACTTTTACCATGCAATCTTCTGCTCTAGTGTATATGTTCTATATGTCGTGCAATGCGGTGTTCAGTTAACTGTTTGGTTCAATTCTGCAAATGTGATGTTCAATTCTTGAGGGTGCAATTTTCCAAGTTGTCAAGCATGCTTGGTTAACTGTCTGATCTTCTATTAGGACTATGTTATATTGTGCAATGTGGTGCTCAGTTGACGTTTGGTTCATTTGTTGCGATGTTTAGTTAACTGTTTGGTTCAATTCTGCAATGCGATGTTCAATTGTTGTGTGTGCATTCTATTATTGTATACCATGTCAGAAATAAATCAAATTTGGCTGTACTAAATACATGAGAAACAAATACAATTGCTATATTTCCAAGTTGTTAAGCATGCTTGCTTTGGTTAACTGTATGATCTTCTATTAGGAGTATGTTATATTGTGCAATGTGTTGCTCAATTAAGGTTTGGTTCATTTGTTGTGGTGTTTAGTTAGCTGCTTGGTTCAATTCTGCAATGCGATGTTCAATTGTTGTGGCTGCATTCTGTTATTGTATACCATGTGAGGAACAAATCAAATTTGGCTGCACTTAATACATGAGAAACGTATACAAGTGCTACATTTCCTAGTCCTTAATCATGCTTGGTTTGGATAAATGTGTTTTCCATGTGGATGAATCTGCAATGTGCTTATTTTTCGTCAACATTTTTTCTATACCACCATATAGTTCACTTATGATTACCTCTCAAACCACTAATGTTTATACACATCCTTGTTTTCAGGCCTTTCCAAAGCAGTTCACTGATGATTACCTCTCAAACCACCTCTATGGTCAGGAGGCGAGGAAGGTTTTAATACAACACCCACGGTTCAATATTGAAGTGTTCTTGAAGAGGATGAAGGATGAACGGCCAATCATCCACAGGCACTGGCCTAAAGTTGCAAAGACCTTCAGCCTGAATGAAGGCTCAATATTCGCCTTCCACTTCAGCAGTTTTCCCGATGAGATGCATCTGTCTATGTACCGTCTATGATGCTAATTTCGAAAGGTCATGTGAAACTTGGTGCTGGTGAAGTTGTGTAATGGGGTAGCTGAGTGCTGAAGCTATATCATGTTGTACTCTGATGTATTTCAATTATGAAATCTTTCTTCCTTAATATGGGAATGAAATATATTATGTGTTTAATATGAATGTCAATTAGATTAATAAATGGATTATTAATAATAGGGCAATTAGGATGCTAATTGGTTTTTGCTATTGCAAACGGTTATTGAGAAAATACCGTGGGCAATGACCTAAGGCAACGCACACAGTTTCTAGGAATAAACCGTATTGGATCAATGAGCAAACACATGACATTCTCTTCAAAACTGTTTGCGTTAGGCCACCTTGCGCAAATATTTATCGCACAGAAGCTCTGTGTGATGGATAGCCTTTGCCACACATTTTCTTCTACGCACCGTGTGTGATGCATTCAATAACGCAAATGATAAAATTATTACTATTGTGTGCGATGGGAGGGCCATCACAAACGACTTAGCAGGGAAAATTGTGTGTGATGCACCTATGAACGGAAATGTTTTCCTTGCAGCGACTGTGTGGGATGTATATACGAACGGTAACGTTTAGCGGGGAATGACTGTGTGGGATGTACTTACGACCGGAAATGATTTCGCCTATATAATTGTATTTTTTGAGCACTACTGTACGTATATCCGTATTTTCTCACTCGTCGGTCGCACATGACCTCATTTTGCCGAGCGTGTGTGCTAGGAGGGCATATCCCCGACGGTTTCTGGGTCGTGTGGGAAGGACCCACCTATCACCCACACTTACTAGGTGATGGTTCCGAATGCCGTCGCGGAAAGGGGTTAAAACCGTTTGTATAGCACCGATGTGTACCAGTCATCTAACTAAAACACAAAATAAAATAAATAAAGGAAAATTTCAGCAAGGTATTTTTGGTTTTAGTAAGATAGGAAATAGACCCGGGGGCCATAGTTTTAACTAGAGGCTTCTCTTGAGAAAATAGCATACGGTGGGTAAACAAATTAATGTTGGGTAATTGATAGAAAAGCAAATAATTATGACGATATCTAAGGCAATGATCATGTATATAGGCATCATGTCCAAGATTAGTAAATCGAAACAATTTTGCATCTACTACTATTACTCCACACATCGATCGCTATCCAGCATGCATGCAGTGTATTAAGTTCATGGAAAAACGAAGCAATGCATTAAGAACGATGACATGATGTAGACAAGATAAACTCATGTATGAATAAACCCCATCTTGTTACCCTTAATAGCAACGATACATGTGTGTCATGTCTCTTTCTATCACAGAGATTGAGCACCGCAAGATCGAACCCATCACGAAGCACCTCTTCCCATGGCAAGATAAATCAATCTAGTTGGCCAAACCAAACTAATAAATCGGATAATAAATATGAATCTATAACAATCATGCATAAAAGAGTTCAAAGAAGACCCAAATAATATTCATGGATAGATCTAATCGTAAACTCACAATTCATCGGATCCCAACAAACACACCGCAAAATAGTTACATCAAATAGATCTCCAAGAACATCGAGGGGAACATTGTATTGAAGATAAAAAAGAGAGAAGAAGCCATCTAGATACTAACTATGGACTCGTAGGTCTGTTGTAAACTACTCACGCATCATCGGAGGGGTAACAAGGATGATGAAGAACCCCTCCGTGGTTGTTGCCCTCTCCGGCAGAGTGCCGGAAAAGCCTCTAGATTGGATCTCTTGGTTCTGGAACTTGCAATGGTGGAAAAAGTATCTAGTCGACTCCTCTAGGGTTTCTGGGATTTTATAGTATTTATAGAGGCAGAAGTAGGTCAAGGGGGTTCCCGTGGGCTCCACTACCCATGGCCCTCCTCTCGTGTGCTCCAGAAGCTTCCAGGGTCTCTTATCACTAGAAAAAAATCTCCAAAAAGTTTCACGGCAATTGGACTTTGTTTGATATTGATATTCTGTGAAGTAAAGAACAAGCAAAAAAAGCAACTGGCACTGGGCACTAGGTTAATAGGTTAGTCCCAAAAAATGATATAAAGTTGCTAGTATATATATATATATAACATCCAAGATAGATACTTTAATAGCATGGAACCAAAAAAATTATAGATACGTTAGAGACGTATCAACAACCGGTGTTGAAGGTTTTGCTGTAGCCATTGAGGAACTTGAAGCAGGAGGAGGCACTGAAGATTTTGAAATCTTTGGTGTTGAAGCCTTTGAAGTTTTGGGTTGGGCCACTTAGGGCATTGGATTAGATGGCCTTGGCTTGTGTGCATGCTTCTTATGCATAGCCTTCCTTGGAGCGCTAGCACTGGCTTCAGCTGAAGCCTTTGCAACCTTGTTGAATTCTTCAACAGCTTTCTTGGCTTGTTTTGCCTATTTGTCCTGATGCCTTCCATTCCTTGGGGAATTCTTCACCCCTTCCGACACTTGAGGGATCAACACGTTGTCCTTTAGCAAGTGGTGGCCCATTGCACTGAGGCTTCACAACAAAATCCTTCATATATTTTGGAGTGACATATTTGTAAGCCCTCCATTGATACGTCCAATATCTCTTGATTTTTTGCATATGAGTTTTGCGTTGTTCTTTTGTTTCCTTGCCATAAAAATTTTTGTTAGACGTGTTGTACCCTAAGTCATCAGGGATCTCAAATGATGTATGTTCTTCCTTTCTCTTGCCACATTTCTGTGGCCTCTTTCCTTCAGCAATTTTCTTCAACTGAGGTTTTTGAACTTGTGAGGACTCTGATGAGGTTTGAAGGTTTTCCTCATGTGTGCTACAAATGAATTAAGTTGATGAGAACCTAGAGATTCGTCAGCTAACATTGTACCTGCGAACAGAGTATAGTTGCGAGGAAATAGGGAAGAGTCACATGCGTTCTTAGATATTTTCAAAGTAAACTAGTTGAGGAAATTGACACTTATCGTCTTGAAGAATTTCATCAAGTGTTCTTAACTAAGGTTCTAGAGTTGTATAGATTGAAGCAGTTTGCACAATTGAGGATTTTTTAAGCATATCAATAATGAAATAGGCAAGACTGGCCAAATGGAAGTGATGAAGAATTGAAAGAGTGGTCAAAACAACACTTGAAGATTTTTGAGTTTAGTGAAGATCAAAGTGGGGTAGTAAATAAGCATTTAATTACCCCAGTGATGAACTGGACGACAAGGCGAAGGAAATCGTCAACTCAGATCTTTCGTGCCCTAACTTGGCGATGAAAGACGTCTATGGAGGCGGCAGAGGTGAAGAAATCCGCGTCCAGCGTGAGTACGTCGACGAAGAGGTCTGGGCAGTGAAGCTCTTCTTCTCCGGCGGCAATGAGATCTAGCGGTGGCACTAGGGTTGTGGACTGAGAGCGAAGGTAGCAAGGGTACAAAGTGAACTATCATTGACAGGGTCAACGCTATATATAGCCGTAGTGAATATTGAACAGTCCAAAAAATTTAGACATATAAGCCCCTGACCATTCGCATCTCGATGACATGCGTCATGCATGAATTTTCATCCTTATCTATCTAAGTAAAAGTGCGGCATGAAGTTACAGCGGCAACCGCCAAAAAAAACTTTGGGAATTTTAAAATGTGTTCGCAATTTCTTTAGCTGTCAAGGACACACTAAAGACTTTGAACGGTGTCAAGTAGAACACATATGAACAATTTGTGAACTTAGTAGGTTGAGCTTAGCATAGAGGGGAGCGAGTCCGATCACATCCACATAGATGAAGAAATCGAATTGGAGAATTAGCAATATGTGGATGCCGTTGAGGACATGAAAATCTCGAATAAGCATATATATACTAATCAGTGAAGAATAACCTCAAATGACGAATTTGAAAAGTTTGACGAAATAGCAAATGACGAAAAACTTAAATTTGAAGCATGTCATAAAGAGGTGGTGGCGTTACCCACTGTATAAGAACTGTGATGACTTCAGACACCGCGTACAATTATCATAGGGTTCTGAGAGTCGAGTTCTTCATTAATTTCTTCACACTTAGAGGGTTAGTCTTCATTGATTAAAGAAAGACGTTACATTGTGTGTTGTGCATAAAATTCATCAAAAATGCATAAGTGTTAGGATGTGTGTCCATTTCAGAGGACATTTGAAGATTCTAGGATGTTTAGCTCACACTGCAACTTGCAGAACCTCTTTCCATCCAAGGGCTTAGTGAAGATGTCGGCAAGCTGATCTTCACTCTTCACGTGGTCGATGACGATGTCTCCCTTCAGCACATGATCATGAAGAAAATGGTGACGAATATGAATATGCTTCGTCATGGAATGTCGCATTGGGTTGTGGGCGATCTTGATAGCACTCTTGTTGTTGTAGAAGAGAGGGACTTTCTTCATGTTGATGCCATAGTCCTTGAGGGTTTTCTTCATCCATAGCAATTGTGAGAAGCAGGCACAGGCAAGAATGTATTCAGCCTCAGCTATGGATAGAGCCACACTAGTCTGCTTCTTTGAGGACCAACAAACAAGAGATTGTCCGAGGAAATGACATGTGCCTGATGTAGACTTGCGATCCACACGATCTCGAGGGTAATCAGATTCAGAAAATCCAGCTAGATCAAAAGATGAACCCTTGGGACACCATAATCCAAGCATTGGTGTGTGAGCTAAATATCGAAGAATTCATGTCATAGCCTAGTGGTGTGATTCCTTCGGTGTCGCTTGAAATCGGGAGCACATGCAAATGTTCAGCATAATATCTGGCCTAGATGCACATAGTTAAAGAAGCAAACCATTGATGGAGCGATATACCTTCTGATAAAAATATTTACCATTTTTTCAGTGTCGAGTTGACCATTAGTAGGCATTGGAATTTTGAGGCCTTTCCAGTCTTGCATGCCGAATTTCTCCATGCAATATTTGAGGTATTTATCTTGAAAAATGGAGATGACATTGGGTTGTTAACGAATTTGAAGACCAAGGAAGAATTTTAGTTCTCCCATCATAGACAGTTGATATGCTCCATGCATCATGTATGCAAATTCGTCGCTAAAACGCTTGTTACTGCAACCAAAGATAATATCATCAACATATATTTGGCATATGAATAGTTCACCATCATAAGACTTAGTGAAAAGAGTAGGGTCAAGTGAACCGAAGAAAGAAAGAGAGCGGCAGCAGTTTTGTTGTTTAGAAGAGAACAGCAGCAATTTTGAGGTTCAGGTAAGAAGATCAGTAGCGAGGCAGAGAAGAGGAGCAGCAAAAGTGATGTGGGGAAGAAGAACCAGCAGTAGGCAGGAGAAGAAGGAGCAGCTGGAGCGCACAAGCAGCAGCAATTTTGAGCAGAGAAGGGTACCGACAGGGAGGCGCAAGGAGGTGGAGAGGATGAACAATAGCAGGGGGGTTGCAAGGAAGGAGCAGCAGCGGTGCTTGGAGAAGAGCAACAGGAGGTCGAGAGGAAGAAGGAAGATGCAGCAGCAACAGCAGGTTCAGAGAGGAAGCGGCAGGAGGGGCGCGCGAGGTGGGCGCTGGTGGAGGCGCGGTGGCGAAGTGGAGCTGGTGGCGCTGGTGGAGTGGTGGATGGATGGCGCGGCGCGGCTGGGATGGATGGATGGTGCGGTGGATGGTGCTCGTGGCTGAGTGGAGGAGCAGCAGGCGCACCGCCACGCCGGCCTGGCCGCGGCGGCGGCCGGTGGTGGAGAAGGAGGGGTGAGGGAGAGAGATGAGATGCCAGGCCTGATGGGGATTGGCTGTGCTAGGGATTTTTGATCCCCTCCTCTGTTCTGTCTTTTTTTACTTTGGCCCTCCTCCTTTCTTCTTTCTTCCCAAGAAGATCCTCCTCTTCTTTTAGTTTGCTCCCCTACATTACTTCTTTCCTTCACGCTCAAGCCTTGACGTATTTCTTTCATGTCCTTCTCTCTTCTCGTTAGCCACATAGTAGAAGTCTTGACGATTATAGTGCCTTTGCGCACTTTTCTGCAAAATAAACAATTCACTAGTCAACATTCTCTTTTATGATTATCATTCGAATATTCAACAAGTCATAGCAAGAATGGATGGATATATCTCAATAAAAGGTGAATTTGTGTGCCCAAATAGTATATAAGAAATGTGCTTATCAAGTTCCCCCACACTTAAATCTTTGCTTGTCCTCAAGCAAAGGAAAAAAAATTGATGGTGACACAACTCACACTGCCTAGTAAATATGCTCTTTCTGATAGATAGTAATTCCGACAATACTGGAACTAAGCAAATGTACTCTACTGAAGCTAAATTGTGATAAGAAATATTTATAACACACTGTAAATGTTCCAAGTCAATGGCCTTGAGTCAAAGTGAATACTAATAATCAAGAGCTGGCTCTGTCTTCAGCCCTGAGATAAGCTGGGACCCCAAAATCAATTAGAAAAACAAGTAACTTATTGAATTTAAAGAACAAGTGATGATATTATATCAGTCTCACCAAAGGAACATACCACCGATCCCGAGAACATGGTATACACCTGGCTCGACCAAATTATTAGTATATTTTTTTGTTATCTCCCCAAAGGAACATACCACCGATCCTGAGAACATGGTATACACCTGGTTCGACAAATTATTAGTATATATTTTTTGTTATTATCTCCCCAAAGGAACATACCACCAATCCCGAGAACATGGTATACACCTGGTTCGACAAATAATAGCATTTTTATATAAAAAAATTTTACAGTCCAATCTACCAGATTTCACAAGCCACCGATCCAGGGAACATGACATGCTACTATAGGTCGATCGGACTTAAATTATTATAATTATTTTATTTAGTTATTTGAAAATTACTTAGCTTAAGTAAAACAGGAATAATCGAAAGAGGAATCCATAGCTAATGGCACTGTTTTTCACATACTACAGATCCAGAGATCATAGCTACTACTTAAGTGCCACCAGTTACTTAGCTTAACTTGGGACAGTCAGACACAGCACATCAATTCATTAGTAGGTTTCACTTAGACTCAAGGCATTCCCATTGAACATTTACATGGAGGTATAAAGTATTCATTATCACAAATTACCATAAGAAGAATACAACTGCATAGTTTTAGTATTAAGAGAATCAACAATCTTCTTGGAGTGAATCCTACTTTGCAGTGAAGAGTAAGGTGTCACAATGCAAAAAGAGTTTCAATGCAATAAAATGCCAGTTCTTGTACTAAATTTTCTAAAGGTTGCTTCAAGTGGAACAGAATCACCTGGTATTTGTATACTCTTCTCTCCTACTTTCTTCTCTCCACTCTTCTCTGTTTGTGTTCCCTGTTTGTGCTCCCCTCATCGCCATGCTCTGACTCCACCAGGATCCCAAGGAATGTCACCTCGAACCTGGTCAGCATGTAGTAAATAGTGCAGTAGCAAAAGCCTGAAATAGGACTCACATAAACAACTACAAGTGATATGGTCGATGCCCTCCAAGTCATCAATGGAATATCCAATTATATAAGCATAACTATAAAGCACATGTTTAGGATGGCAGAAATCAGCATGGTCAATACTCGCACGAGGATGACATTTATCATTAAGCTCAAGACTAGCATGAGGAAAGTAATTGTGATCATCACAAATGAGAGCAATGCCACTAACAGGGTATATATCATCATATCCAAGTAAATGAGTTTTGAAATCAATCTTAAGTGATGGATCATGTAATGCAAGGTGGTAGCCAAGAAATCACAAGGCATCATGTCATCAAGAGGATTGAGTAAACCTGACACATCACGCTCTGGTATGACAATAGGCAAATGAATCTCATGTTCTTCATCTTCATCTACAGCAGCTTCTTGTACTTCTTCAGGAGTAATAGATGATGAGTCTTCAACTTGATCACTTGGGAATTGCAGCTCTTGACCATCTTGTTCCTTGTCTTCTAGTTCATCTTCTTCAATCTGAGGTATCTCTTGCTCAAGGCACTTGCTAACTTGCTCAACGAAATGTGAAGGTGTTGGAACCTCACATGTATCCATGGATATCTCAGCCACACTTAACTCAAGTTGTGAAGAAATAGTGCTGCCAGTGTTGATGTTCTTCTCAATCTTCCTTACTTCTTCCACTAGCTCTTTTCCACTCTTGATCTTCTTCATTTCATCTAGTATAACCTTCCTAATAGGATCATCCTCGGCACTCCAAGTGAACTTGAGACTCAAAAGTGTGAGCTTGTCTATGTCATTGAACTCATCTTGTGTGGGCACTTGCACATGAGATTGCACAACAGGTGCTTGAGTTGTTGGTTGACCAAATGGAGGACCATTTAACTCCATTGTACACATCTCCTGGTGTTGTGGTATATGAGTAGGAGCTGAATGGAATTGTTGTGGTGCATAGTTGTGGCTCTCCTCATTGTACCTAAATCCCTGCATATGATTACTAGAACCAAACTGTGAGATCTCAGGGTTGTTGCTCCTATATGACATATTCAGGCTTTCAGGCCACCCATGTGAGTAATTGTTTTGGTATGAGCTATGCTGTTGAGCAAAGCTCATGCCAAAACAATTCGGAGGATGGGAGTAACCACGCTGACATTCAGCGGGCGAATGGCCCTGAAATCCACAAATATGGCAAGTAGGAGCAACATAAGGATGGCCTCTGGAATAAGGATCGTAAGAACTAGGCCTATCCTCAAAAACTCCTTCTCGCTGCCGAGCTAAATCATCTAATCGATGGGAAATCTTACCTATCAGTTCTTGAACACTTTCTGTGCTGTTTGTAGTGTTGCTCGCATAAGCCTGATGATCTGAATAGTAAGCCATAACCGAGAGGATAATCCAACCTGCAAAAAGGAAAAGAAGACAAAAAGATACTAACTAGAACAGGGGTTAGTGGCTAGAGATATATCACAAATATATAAAGCACAAAAAGGAAACATGCTAAACCTAGTCTAAAGCCTAGCACAATCGCTCGACACTAGTCCCCGGCAACGGCGCCAAAAAATGATCAATTGTAATATAGCAGGGTTTTTATGCCCAAACTACAGATGTCGTGTTCTCCACAGGGACTAGGCGACGGCAACAACGATCAGCTAAATCTAGGTAACACAATATTGGGTGATGAAAGCAGAATATTAAATCTAGACTAACTAAGATCATTCGGGAAAAATCATCGACAAAAGAAAATGAAAAGAAGCAAAGGAAGGTTCAGATTATACTCTCTGTCTTTATAGTAGTTTCGTTATGCTTGAGAAATTAAAATACTAACACAGGCAAGCATAAAGGATAAGGGACAGAAAGATTATGGTACATGGTTCACAAGCAGACATTTAAGATGATGTAGAGCAGCATTGAGTTCTATAGCAATGGAACTCATTTGTACAGGAGATTCACAAATATGGAACACCACAGTTACTAGAATTGACCGAATTTATATATATATATATATGACTCAAAATGCATGACAATACAAGTCTAATCGAAAATGATCAGCTCAACAACTCACAACTTCACATATATTGCAGAAACTAATACATAACAAAACACAAATTGGGTGTTCAGAACAATACACAAGTTTCACCTTTTCAGAACAGAACAGTACACTAACTGACTTACAGACACATAGAGAGCTAATACTGATTTGAATGTAATTGGTCTAGCATCCAGTAATAACTATCAGCAAATACACACACACACACACATAGAAAGAGTGAGAGAAAGAGAAAGAAAGAGAGTGGCAACAGTTTTGTTGTTTAGAAGAGAACAGCAGCAGTTTTGAGGTTCAGGTAAGAAGATCAGTAGCGAGGCAGAGAAGAGGAGCAGCAAAAGTGATGTGGGGAAGAAGAACTAGCAGTAGGCAGGAGAAGAAGGAGCAGCTGGAGCGCACAAGCAGCAGCAGTTTTGAGCAGAGAAGGGTACCGGCAGGGAGGCGCAAGGAGGTGGAGAGGATGAACAACAGCAGGTGGGTTGCAAGGAAGGAGCAGCAGCAGTGCTTGGAGAAGAGCAACAGGAGGTCGAGAGGAAGAAGGAAGATGCAGCAGCAACAACAGGTTCAGAGAGGAAGCGGCAGGAGGGGCGCGCGAGGTGGGCGCTGGTGGAGGCGCGTGGATGATGGATGGTGGTGCTGGTGGTGGCGCGGTGGCGAAGTGGAGCTGGTGGCGCTGGTGGAGTGGTGGATGGATGGCGCGGTGCGGCTGGGATGGATGGATGGTGCGACGGATGGTGCTCGTGGCTGAGTGGAGGAGCAGCAGGCGCACCGCCACGCCGGCCTGGCCGCGGCGGCGGCCGGTGGTGGAGAAGGAGGGGTGAGGGAGAGAGATGAGATGCCAGGCCTGATGGGGATTGGCTGCACTAGGGATTTTTGATCCCCTCCTCTGTTCTGTCTTTTTTTACTTTGGCCCTCCTCCTTTCTTCTTTCTTCCCAAGAAGATCCTCCTCTTCTTTTAGTTTGCTCCCCTACATTACTTCTTTCCTTCACGCTCAAGCCTTGACGTATTTCTTTCATGTCCTTCTCTCTTCTCGTTAGCCACATAGTAGAAGTCTTGACGATTATAGTGCCTTTGCGCACTTTTCTGCAAAATAAACAATTCACTAGTTAACATTCTCTTTTATGATTATCATTCGAATATTCAACAAGTCATAGCAAGAATGGGTGGATATATCTCAATAAAAGGTGAATTTGTGTGCCCAAATAGTATATAAGAAATGTGCTTATCACCTTTCCAAGGCAGTTTGTTGCTTTGCAACAATTTTAGCAAGTTTGGAGTAGCTAGGAGTCACATTTTCATCAGATTCACCTTCACTTGAAGAATATGATGAATGTTTGAGTACCTTGGTGCCATTGTTTATGATGCATGATGCCGATGAAGATGAATCAAGTTCGAAAGTCATTGTTTTGAGTGATTCCTTGAACTCGAGGAACCAGGGATCCTGGTGGGTTTGATGACCTTCATAGATGTCGGAGATCCGGTCCCATATAAGCTTTGCATTGCAAAGATGCATAATGCACCTGAAATCATCTCTGGATAGGCAGGAACAGATGATATCTCTTGCCGTAGTATCCAGGCGAGTATGCTTGCGAATGTCATCAGCATGCGCCATCTTGCATAGATCGGTAAGACCAATCTCAGTTACGGTCCACAGCTCGTTGTTCGTCGCTAAGAGGCGCTTCCTCATCATGGCTTTCCACTTGGGATAGTCATACCCATCATAGATGGTGCATGAAACATATATTTTCTTCATACCTACTGTCGACATAACTAAAATTCCAGGTGGTTAAACCAAAATCACACAAAACAAGGGAGTACCTTGCTCTGTTACCAATTGAAAGCATAGTTATCTCCCAGAAGGGGGTGAATGGGAGATTTTTATAAATTCTTCAAACTCTGAAGAATTTGATGAAGATCAGAGTGAAGAAATAGAAACACAAGGTAAACTAAGTCATCATAGAACCAAAGTACATGTAATCAGGATACGTAAGACTGAAGAACATGCAATCATACAATCATACACACATGAAGAATACGAACTGAAGAGATGAAAGATAGTGATGAAATACTTCGGTTCAAATTTGTCATACGATAGATCACAAATTCTTCAGCAGCGGAATAATGTAAGAGAGGGTGAGGAATTTGAAACTAGGTTGGCTCGGTGAAGACAATGGAATTTGATAGACCAATTCCAGTTCCTGCATCAACTGTACTTCTGGTTGAGGCGGCTGAGTCGCAACTCAGAGGACACACAGTCCTCACCGTATTCCTCTTAAGCTAAGGCCCACACACCTTGCCCAATCACTCGTGGTAAGTCTTTAAGGTAGACTTCCAAAACCTTCACAGACTTGTTCACCGGCACACCACAATGACTCTTGGTGTACTCAGAAGTTTTTTTTGACTGGGAACTGTGGGGTAACACCCCCACAGCAGATCAAAACTTTATTAAAAAAGGAGGGTACAGTACAAGGATTACAAGATGTAACCAAGGAGGCTAACCTAAAAAATAAAATAAAACAACAGAAAACCTTAAGGAGGCAGAAAGGAAATCCATCTTAAGAGATCATCCTTAACAGCAGACTTAATTATGTACTACATAAGGGAAATGTCATGAATGAGAGCACATCTCCATTTGTTAAACTGGGCCCTTTCATTCCTTAACACTTTTCCATTCCTAATTATCCAAATATTCCGGCAAGCAATGAAAACCACTTCAGTGAAGAATGGTTTGTCAAATTCCCTTCTAGCCTGAAGGACCACCTCATGCATTGAACCACCATTTGACCAATCAATCTGAAGATAATTTCACACCCTCATACTGAAATTGCAGTTAAAAAACAAGTGATCCCTTGTCTCTCTTGTCTGCAGAAGGCAAAGCACACAATGCACCCCATTGTCAATATGCCAATGCCTCCTTTCCACCATATCCTTTCTGTTTAATCTATCCATAATGAGCATCCAAGCAAACACTTTTATTTTCATACTACGGGCAGACTTCCATATCCAGGTAAGCAAAGGATTAAAGGATTGAGATGAATGTATGTGTGATTAAAACATTTTTGGTTTGTACTCCTTTGTAGTCCCCTGCCAGAACCAAGTGTCCTTCAATCTTGCAATTCTACTATGAGTCCCCATCAGATATTGCAAGGTGATTAGATCCTCATAAGCCTACTCAGACAGTAGAAGGTGAAACCTTTCAAAAAGGTCTTGAGTATCAAAAGCCTCTTTGACTGTTATCCAAGGAACCTTAGCATAGGAAAATAACCTAGGGTACCTGGTCTGCAAAGTAATAACGTGCTCACCAATTTTCCAGTGATCAGACCAAAAAAGTGTAGAATCTCCCTCATTGATTTGGACCCATGAAAAGTCTCTAAATTGATGCGTAACTTTGCATATGTCCCTCCACCATAAGGATCCACAATCACTTGTTGCATGTGGCACACTGCCATGATAGTAAGAATCCCATAATAAAGATACCCAGGGCATATCTTTCTTATTCAGAAAATGGTTTGCATGCTTAAGTAGTAGAGCAATGTTCTGCACTCCTAGGTTTAGAATTGCAAGGCCCCCTTTACTCTTGGGCCTACAATAAGATCCCAAGCAGCCAAAGATGGAGCAGGCTCATCCCTATGTTTCCTCCAAAGGCACTGCCTTTGAATCCTTTCTAGCTGCTTCAGAATACCAGCAGGAATAGCCAGGCTACAAAGGAAAAAGATTGGCATGGATGACAAGGCAGAATTCAGAAACTACAATCTTTCCCCTTGATTAAGAAAAGATGAACTAGCATACATTCTTCTCTCCATACAGTCTACCATAGGCATGAAATCAATCATCTTTGGTATAGTGGTTCCTACTGGCAGACCTAGATATGTAAAAGGCATTTTCTTAATTTGACACCCAAAAGCTGTGGCAAGCTCAATCATAGATGCAGGGTCAACATTTATTGGGATGATGATAGATTTATGATAATTCACATCAAACCCAGTTGATTGAGAAAAGACCTTGAGCATGTCCTTCAGAGCAATGAGCTGAGCTTTGTCTGCAGGCAAAATAATTAATGTATCATCTGCATACTAAACAATTGGGTAATCCTGATCATGGCAAGGTATAGGTAACTGCAGGATGCCCCTTCTGTGGATGTCATTAACAACTGTCTACAGTAAATCAACAGCAAGGACAAAAAGAAGTGGAGAGATAGGGGTCACCCTGTCTGACTCCCTTTTTACAAAGGAATTTCCTCCCAGGCACACCATTGAGTAAGACAGAGGATGTGCCAGTAGAGAGCAGCCATTGCTTGCAAAGAATACATTTTTCATTAAAACCTTTATATCTCAAAATTTGAACAATGGCCTCATGCTCCAGAGAGTCAAAATCTTTCTCAAAATCAAGCTTAAGTATGACAATAGGTCTTTTAGACTGATGGCATTTATGTAAGCACTGAAAGGTCCAACCAAGGCAATCCTGAATTGTTCTGCTCTTAATAAAACCATATTGGTTCTTATGGATGCACTGCATGATCACACATTGAAGTCTATTAGCTGCCATTTTGGAGAGAAACTTCAAGCCCATCCCAGTCAAGGAAATAGGTTTGTAATCTCCAACTTCCTCTAGTAACTTTTTAGGGATTAGTGTGATGTAAGACCCATTAATATTCTCAGCAGTAGTACCATCATAGAAAGCCTGAGCTAACTCATAGAAATCTTTAGAAATGATGTGCTAATATTTCTTAAAGAGGAGGCCATTGAAGCCATCTAGCCCAAGAGCTTTTATCTATTGGCATGTGTTTCACAGTGTTATCCGTTTCTTCCTTCTCAAAAGGTTTGGTTGGCACTTCAAGCCCCTCAATAGGAGTGAATAAAGCAGATAAATCAAAACCCATCATAATCCTTCTTGAAACTCCCATTCCGTTCTTAAAACAATAGGTAACCTCAAGCTAGCAATTGAATTTCTCCTGTGTCTCTCAGTGGCCATTGCATGAAAGAACTTTGTGTTTTCCCACCTACTTTTATGTACCTAATAGTACATCTCTTATTACAATATAGAAATTAAAGATGAAGAAATTTTCCACATGAAGTTTAACAATCTTTTTGAATAAAGGCCTAAGTTCTTCCAACTCATCCAAAAGCAGTACCACTTGCTTGCATTTTGCAATCGGATCTTTGAGCTTGGAAACATTCATCTACCACCTCTTGAGGCTCATCCTCATAACCTTGAGCTTATCTGCAATTCTAGCAGTGATATGGCCTTTCCTTGAAGATTTCGGCCATGAATTCTGCACACACTCCATAAACCCCTCCAGTTCTAACCAATAATTTTCAAATATAAAATGATTTGTTTTTGGAATAGTTGTTTTGATTTTGACCACACATGGAACATGATCAGATGTAGTTCTTGCCAGAGGAATCACTTCAGCCATAGGGTAGTGAGATATCCAATCCGCATAAGTAAAAAACTAGTCTAGTTGTTCCTAGAGGGGATCGTCCTGCATGTTTCACCAAGTAAAGGATCTTCCTTTGAGAGGCAATTCCAAAAGACACGGGTGTCCAATGATCTCATTAAAGATAAAAATGTCATTTAAATCACCCCCAGGCAAGTTTCTATTTTCAATGGACCTGATAAAATTAAAATATCCTACCTGGAGCCAATGTTTCCCCAAGGGGATGTGCAAGTTGTAAAGCCAACCCACAAACATGTCTCTTTCTTCCCCCTGAAAAGGTCCATAAACAGAGACCAAAGTCCATTGCTCATTATTTTTCCTAGAGACAAATTCAATCACCACATCATACTGCTGAACTTCCAACAGTGTCCCCACAAAAACGGAGGAATTACATACAGCAAGGATCTCCCTAGAAGCACCCAAAGAGGGAGAAAAAGCAAAGCAACCAAACCTTTTAGGACAGAAATTTCTAATTGTCCTAATATCAAAAGAGGTGCATTTGGTTTCTTGAAAACAAGCAATAGCACACTGGCTCTCCTCCATTTTCTGTCTAACTACCCTTTACTTAGCCTCAACATTTAAACCTCTGACATTCCAACAAAAAAATTCCAGATTCTACATGAATTACTCATAAGTAAAGTTCATAATAAGAGCAATAATCCACATGACATTCAATTCCACATGCAAATAAACACCACCTGAGTTTGTCACAAAAGCTTCTCACAAAGTAGCAGAAATAACCAGAGCAGATAAGTAGCGAATTTAGGGGTTTGCCAGACCCATAAGAAAAGAAACACACTAATCATCAAAATTAGTGTTGCCAGCATGAAGTGGATCTACCATTAGAGCTTCCATGATTAGGAGCTTATCTTCAATGCCCAACTCATGCTCAATTTCCTGAAGACGACTGACTAGAGTTGTAGGAGGGATATAAAAATGTGTTGGGCCATCACGCATCTCAGCAGTGAAAGGCTTGGCCTTGGGCTTCTTCCTCTTGGGTTGTGGAGACAGTTCATAGAAGATGGGCTTAAACCCATCCCTCTGGGCTGAGCCCCTTGTACACCTTCTGACAGAAGTATCAACAATTAGAGTTGGCACCAAGGTCTTGCGAGGCCTCCTAACTTTCTTGGCTTGAGCAGAGGAAGGAGCAGGCTCTCCGGATGCTGATTGTTGTTGTAAATCCTTAGAGAAAAGTGCTCTAGTGAGATGCCTCACTATTTCTTGCTCTTTCCAAGGAAGCAAAGGAAGACCATCCTACTGAAAGGCCATATCCCAATTTCTCTTTGGAAGAACAACAGGTGATGTCGGTCGCATAAACAAAGGCTCTGGGACTTCAAAAACTGTTGGTGCTTGCAGAAGCGCCTCCAAACCATCTCCGGAGGCAGAGGAGGCCCCCACGGCACATGAACAGACTAAATATCCAAAACTGGTGGCTGATACACCACTAGCGGCTGATAAAAAACAATGGCCCAATTGTTAACATCCTCTATAGCATGAAGATCCACCATATCCACATCTGGTTCATCCGGCTGCTCAGCTGCAACAACTATGAGAGGAATTGGCTAAGCTTGCTACGCCTATGAGATCAGGTGATCAGAGAGATCCAGTACCATTGAATCTTGATATTCTAGTACCGGCTGCTCTTCAACGTCATTCCAATTGCCCCAGTTGTCATCAGCATCTTCAGCATGTGCTGGCTGCTCCGGGGGGTGTGGAGGAACATCGTTTCACCCCATGGCCGGATCGGGGGGACAGAATAAACAGTGGCATCTCAGGAAAGGGCACACCAGGCAGTGGATGAGGATTGCCATTGATGGGCATCCAGTATTCACCTTGCGGCATTTGTTCTGCAAAATTGGCTCCGAGAATATAAAGAGGAATTGTCCAAGATACCCGATCTCCTCCCCAAGCCGCATAATCCATAAAAACTACATCAGCCGGCACAAGAATGTCCTCAGGAAAATATGCAAACACCAAACTCCTAACAAGATAAGGATCCTCACTATTCGAATGATGAAACTTCCCAAAGGTATTGATTGCCGCCCTGATATTCTCAATGTTACAGAAATCCAGAGGGACTCCAAGAAACATAAGCAAGCCCTGACGAAAACCTTGAGCCCCATGGAAATTTTCTCCCTCATCATGTTTCATAAACCGAACAAAGCGATCATTCCCTAATGCTTGAGGAAGGAGTTTAAGCAGAGCAAAATGAACTTCCGCGTCTCTATGCTCAAAAATACCTACTGTTCTAATCCAGGGCTGAGATGACCGCACTAAAGCACCATGAGCTTCAAGCCACTCAACCATCTCCTCCCTAGCGGCTCCAATTTGATTGGGCGAAGGAATAGGCATTACCTCAGCGAGCATGAACTCCTCATGGCGACGCACAATTAGGGTATGTGGCGTCTCGAAAGTCGTCAGCATATGAGCTTCACCACCATGCATAATATGATGGCCCGTCGGCTGATATGTCTCCAACGTATCTATAATTTATGAAGTATTCATGTTGTTATATTATCATCCTTGGATGTTTTACAATCATTTTATAGCAACTTTATATCATTTTTTGGGACTAACCTATTGACCCAGTTCCCAGTGCCAGTTGCTGTTTTTTGCTTGTTTTTTACATCGTGGGATATCAATATCAAACGGAGTCCCAACACCGTGAAACTTTTTGAGGAATTTTTATCAACCAGAAGACCACCAATGGGCCAGAGCTGCACCTGGGGGTGCCCCGAGGGGGGTACAACCCACCAAGGCGCGCCTGGGCCCCCAGGTGCGCCCTGGTGGGTTGTGCTCACCTTGATGGCCTCCCGCACCCCCTCTTTGCACTATAAATTCCCAAATATTTCTAAAACCCTCAGGGTTAACCAAGATCAGAAGTTCTCCGCCGCAAGGCTCTGTAGCCACCGAAAACCAATCTAGACCATGTTCCGGCACTCCATCGGAGGGGGAAATCATCACTGGTGGCCATCTTCATCATCCCGGCGGCCACCACGATGAGGAGGGAGTAGTCCACCCTCGGGGCTGAGAGTTTGTACGAGTAGCTATGTGTTTAATCTCTCTCTCTCTCTCTCTCTCTCTCGTGTTCTTGAGATGTCACAATCTTGATGTATCACGGGCTTTGTCAATAGAGTCGAATCACATGGTGTTTCTCCCTCTCTATCTTGTTGTGATGAATTGAGTTTTCCCTTTGAAATTTTGCTCTATCGGATTGAATACTTTTATGGATTTGAGAGCACTTGATATATGTCTTGCATATGAATACTCGTGGTGACAATGGGGTGTCATATTGATTCACTTGATATGTGTTTTGGCACTCAACTCGCAGATTCCCGGTGACATTGGGGTAATCTACGCATAGGGGTTGATGCACGTTCTTGTCTTTGTTTCTCCGGTAGAAATCTTGGGGCACTCTTTGGGGTTCTTTGTGTTGGATTGAGTATTATGAATATGAAATTATTTGGTGTAGTACGAACTCTTGGATAGATCGATCGGAAAGAATAGCTTCGAGGTGGTTTCATACCCTACAAATGATTTCTTCTTATGTTCTCCGCTAGATAAGAACTCCGGAGTGATTCTTCATCGCACTTTGAGGGATGGTTATGTGATCCAATTATATTAGCATTGTTGGGAGGTTGCACTAGCAAAAGTATGGACCCTGGGCCTCATTTTCAAGCATTGCAATAGCGTTTGTGCTCCATTTTATCAATTTCTACCTTGTTTTTTTTGTTTCTATCACAAAAGTCAATATCTGCTATTAATACTACACTTGTATCACCATCTCTTCGCCGAACTAGTGCACCTATACAATTTGCCATTGTATTGGGTGTGTTGGGGATGCAAGAGACTCTTTGTTATTTGGTTGCAGGGTTGTTTGATGAAGATTATATTTTTAGTCCCTCAAATTTTAATGTGCAAATTTGTTATAATGGTAGCATGCCTCCTATTTATAATGATTACAATGATGAATGTGGGTTTGGAAGAGTGTCAACTCTAGGTATTGACCCCACTATTTTGGAGGGTGTTGAATCTTATCACAATGATGAAAGTGGATTTGGAGAGGTCATGACTTTATTTAGTGATGAATCCACCATTTTGGAAGAGGTTTCAATTGATTACGACAACAAAGTTGCTATCTATGATGATTATGGTGATGACTTGTATGCTATAAAGAATAATGATAACCATGAAACTTGTCACCATGATTTTAATTTTCAATCCCATGATAGTTATTTTCTTGAGTTTGCTCCCACTACTATTCGTGAGAATAAATTTGCTATGTGGAGAGTAACAAAATTTCTATGCTTATGTATCATCAAAAGAATGCTTTATGTGATAGTTATATTGTTGAATTCATTCATGATGCTACTGAAAATTACTACGAGAGAGGAACATATGCTTTTACATATTGCAATAATATAAAGTTCCCTCTCTTTGTGTTGAAGATTTTGAAGTTGCACTCATTTTTCTTTCCTATGCAAGTTGATTCTTGCTCCCATAAATTATTTGCTCACAAAATCCCTATGCATAGGAAGTGGGTTAGACTTAAATGTGCTAGTCATATGCTTGATGATGCTCTTTTTATGTTTCAATTCTTATCTTTTATGTGAGCATCATTGAACTCATTATGCCTAGCTAAAAGACATTAAAGAAAAGCGCTTGTTGGGAGACAACCCAACACTTTTACCTACTGTTTTTTGTGTTCACATAATTATTCTACTGTAGTAATCATGTTTTATTGCTTTTGTTTCAATAAAGTGTCAAGTAAAGCCTTTGGGATAGTGTGGATGATAATTGACTTGAATCTGTGCAAAAACAGAAATTTTTGCGCTAATTCCAGGAATTTTTAAAATTCACTGGAACCTGCCTTTGATCTGAATTTTTTTATAGGTGATATATATATATAAATTCCCAACTTTTTCCTAATTTTTAAGAATTTTTGGAGTAGCAGATGTATGGTTGGAGTACAGATTACTACACAGTGTTCTCTTTTTGACAGATTCTGTTTTCAATGCATGGTTGCTTGTTTTCTAGTTTCTATAGCTTATATTGCTCAATATAAATTGTGGAAATGATATGCTCCAATCTTGTATTTTACAGCACCAAAGTGAAATGGTTTGCTCTTTATCATACTAACCTATCTCACGAAGTTCCATTAAGTTTTGTGTGATTGAAGTTTTCAAGTTTTGGGTGAGATGTCGATATGAGGAGAATAAGGAGTGACAAGACCCTAAGCTTGGGGATTCCCAAGGCACCCCAAGGAAATATTCAAGGAAGATCCAAGCAACTAAGCTTGGGGATGTCCCGGAAGGCATCCCCTTTTTCGTCTCCAACATTATCGATAACCTCACTTGGAGCTATGTTTTCATTTGTCACATGATATGAGTTTTGCTTGGAGCATCATTTTATTTTGTCAGGATTTGCTTGATGTTACTTAGAATATTGTTTTGCATCTTTTATTTCAATAAAAGTGGCAAGGGTCGCCTTGCCGTGCTTATTTTGCAACTATATGAGTTGCTGTTTCAAAACAGAAAGTTGTCGTTGTTGCAAAAATTCTTTAGAAAAGTCAGAATGTGATAAAATATTGAAACTTTTCGCACAATAAGCTCTAATAAATTTCCTATAGTGTGTTAAATTTTAATAATTTTTGGAGTTGAATAAGTATTGATACTCTTGCATTCTTTATAGATCGTACTGTTTTGGCATATTGCTGTTATGTTTGCATTGTTTGCATATGTTTGCTTGTTTAGTGATTCTATTTGAGGATAGGAGTATTAAATATGTAGAGGCATTTAGTATGCAATGTTGAATAATAATTTAGTGATTTGCTACAGTAGAGAATGGTAAGGTTTTTGCATTGGTTTATACTAACTTATCTCACGAGTTCTTGTTGAGTTTTGTGTGTATGAAGTTTTTAAGATTTAGGGAAACCGTGATATAAAAGGAATTAAGGAGACACAAAAGCTCAACCTTGGGGATTCCCAAGGCATCCCAAGTTAATATTTCAATAAGTCTCAAGCATCTAAGCTTGGGGATGCCCCGGTAGGCATCCCACCTTTCTTCATCAACAATTATCGATTAGTATCGGTTGATCCTAAGTTTTTGCTTCTTCACATGATGTGTGCTATTCTTGGAATGTCATTTTGTTTTGTTTTGCTTGCTGTTTTAATAAGATACTTAGATCTGAAAGTTTTAAAATAAGAGAGAGTCCTCAAATAGCTACCTATTTAGTCAACTACTCGCTTGATCTTCACTTATATCTCTTTGGGGTAGTTTATCATTTACTCTTGTGCTTCACTTATATCCGATGAGTAAACTGTTGAATGAATTGAATATCATGAGGTTAAAATTATATGTTCATATCATGCCTAGTAGTAGATTCACATTGGGATTAGAAAGTGAAATCTTCTGAAGCTTGACAATCACAATATTGGTCACAGAAGCAATTCATGAATGATTAGTAGAAGGAAGAGAACTTTTACATGCAAATATACTATCTTGGAAATCTTTTGTGATTGTGAGCCCCCATCAAAATGTTATATGCCAAAAAATTTGACGTTGGACAAGGAAGAAAACGTAATGGTTTATGTTTGTTCATATTCACATAGAAGTTATATTGTCATAGATCCTTCAACATGTGGTGCTTCCCCCCATCTTTGCTAGCCAAAAATTCCGCACCAAGTAGAGATACTACTTGTGCATCCAAAACACCTTAAACCTAAATCTTATTTTCAAGAGTCCACCGTACCTACCTAAGGATTGCATAACATCCTTCAAGTAAGTTGTCATCGCTGCAATAAGGCAATAAAAATTTCTTCTAAAAGTGTTAGATCATTTAGTGTAAGAGAAAATTCAGCGTTGTACGAACTTGTGATGGCAAAGAAACTTGTTTTTAGTTTCTTAGTATTTGTACCCTGATACTCTTTTAATTTTATAAAAATTGCAGTGGTGTTTTACCCTAATGTACATAGTAAAAAAGAATAAAAGCGACAGACTGTATAATAAAGGTTGCTATCATTAGGGGCAATATAACGTGACGTTCTTTTGCACTAAGGGGTTGAGCATACAAACAAATAAGTACAGGGCAACCTCTGCTTCCCTCTGCAAAGGGCCTATCTTTTACTTTTCGGTATTTACTTTTATGCAAAGAGTCAAAGTTTCCTCTCTATTCCTTTTTATTTTTTCTCTTTTGGCAAGCATCATGTGGTGAGGAAAGATCTAGGCACATATATCCAGTTGGATATGGGTAGCATGAATTATTATTGTTGACATCACCCTTGAGGTGAATACTTTGGGAGGCAAAACAATAAGCCCCTATATTTCTATGTCTCCGGTGAAATGTTTTGCTCATGTGCATGCGGTGAGTGTTAGCAATCATACAAGACTATATGATGGTTGAGTATGTGGAGCTCTTACTTAAACTCTGTTGAATAAGTTGAATTACAATTGCTTGGTGACTGAGAACATAGGTTGTTGAGTTTCAAGAGAATTCATTGTTTGAACCTTAACATGTGAATTGGTTGCTACTTTAACATGAGAAGTTTTATGAGAAAGAATTGTTGTTATGATGCTAGGGAAAGTGATTGAAATTATCATTGATCAAACTTATACACTTTGCTAGCATTCACACTTCATAAATTATTTCTTTTGTCATTTACCTACTCGAGGACGAGTAGGAATTAAGCTTGGGGATGTTGATACGTCTCCAACGTATCTATAAATTATGAACTATTCATGCTGTTATATTATCATTCTTGGATGTTTTGAAATCATTTTGTAGCAACTTTATATCATTTTTTGGGACTAACCTTTTGACCCACTGCCTAGTGCCATTTGTTGTTTTTTGCTTGTTTTTTACATCGCAGGAAATCAATATCAAACGGAGTCCAAACACCGCGAAACTTTTTGAGGAATTTGTATGGACCAGAAAACCACCAATGGGCTAGAGTTGCACCTGGGGGTGCCCCGAGGGGGGCACAACCCACCAAGGCATGCCTGGGCCCCCAGGTGTGCCCTGGTGAGTTGTGCTCACCTCGGTGACCTTCCGCACCCCCTCTTTTCACTATAAATTCCCAAATATTCCAAAAACCCTCGGGGTTAACCTAGATCAGAAGTTCTCCGCCGCAAGGCTCTATAGACACCAAAAACCAATCTAGACCCTGTTCTGGCACTCCACCGGAGGGGGAAATCATCACTGGTGGCCATCTTCATCATCCCGACGGCCACCACGATGAGGAGGGAGTATTCCACCCTCGGGGCCGAGGGTTTGTACCAGTAGCTATGTGTTTACTCTCTCTCTCTCTCATGTTCTTGAGATGTCACGATCTTTATGTATTGCGGGCTTTGTTAATATATTCGGATCACATGGTGTTTCTCCCTCTCTATCTTTTTGTGATGAATTGAGTTCTCCCTTTGAGATTTCGTTCTATCGGATTGAATACTTTTATGGATTTGAGAGCACTTGATATATGTATTGCATATGAATACTCGTGGTGACAATGGGGTATCATATTGATTCACTTGATATGTGTTTTGGCACTCAACTCGCAGATTCCCGGTGACATTGGGGTTATCTACGCATAGGGGTTGATGCACGTTCTTGTCTTTGTTTCTCCGGTAGAAATCTTGGGGCACTCTTTGGGGTTCTTTGTGTTGGATTGAGTATTATGAATCTGAAATTATTTGGTGTTATTTTAGTACGAACTCTTGGATAGATCGATCGGAAAGAATAGATTCGAGGTGGTTTTGTACCCTACAAACGATTTCTTCTTATGTTCTCCGCTAGATAGGAACTCCGGAGTGATTCTTCATTGCACTTTGGGGGATGGTTATGTGATCCAATTATATTAGCATTGTTGGGAGGTTGCACTAGTGAAAGTACGGACCCTATGCATTTTCAAGCATTGCAATACTGTTTGTGCTCCATTTTATCAATTTCTACCTTGCTGTTTTTTATTGTTCCTATCACAAAAGTCAATCTCTACTATCAATACTACAGGTGTATCACCATATCTTCGCCGAACTCGTGCACCTATACAAATTTCCATTGTATTTGGTGTGTTGGGGACACAAGAGACTTTTTATTATTTGGTTGCAGGGTTTTTTGAGAGAGACCATCTTCATCCTACACCTCCCACGGATTGATAAACCTTAGGTCATCCACTTGAGGGAAAATTTCTACTGTCCTACAAAACTCTGCGCTTGGAGGCCCAACACAAGTGTACAAGAACAAGTTGCATAGTAGACATCACCGGCACATACTGCAACGGGTCGAGGTGGAAGTTGGCCATGGAGGCCGGTCGTGAAGGAGGCGAGCACGACGGAGGAGGAGGCGTTTCTGGTGGAGCGGCGGATGGTGTCTTGGGAACGGGATGATGGAACTAGATGGGGTGGTTAATGCAAAAGCGCAAGAGAGGTCCAAGCTGGGTAAAAAATTAGTCAGGAAGATATTCGCGCAGCCAGCAGAGGAAACCTCAGAAGTCGCAACGTTGCCGGGTTTTGGTTGCCAAACCAAACCCAAGATCTTGGCAAATCGGTTGCATTCTTTCCAGACATGTCCAGCCCGAGAACAACCAATACAAATCAATCTTGACGTGCATGATGTAGCAAAATGTTGTTTCCGTAAACAGGTCTAACATGTATTGATTTCATAAACCATTGTCAAAATCATCTGGTCAAAATCCTCATTAGCCTGCTGAGAAGAAGGTATAGCCACATCAGAAGGCCCACTTGATGGCGGATAATCCTATGTAGGTTCAACATGGCCCATCGCACGCACATTTGATGTCCCAACAGGGCCTGTGATGTCCACATTTGAAGCAGCGGAATTCCCACCCGAGGATGACGGCGCCATATCAGCTGGTGCAACCAAATCTTGCACTATGCCAACGGAAATAGATGGCAACACCGGCGTCCACCAGAGATTGACCGGCGGCGTGGGGTAAATAATGACCCTCTCATGACGAGGAATAGAATAACCAGCCATTTCTGTTATTTCAATGCAATGTTGAGTAGCCAGATAATGATAACCTCGACAAGCTGGATAGTTTTAAAAAGTTGCAAATGATAATTTCTTGCTTACAGAATGATCAGATCGAACTGAGGACTTTGCCGACTTAGAATGCATGGAAAGCAGACGAAGAGCAGCTCGGTGTTTGGAAGGACTAACATGATCCATTCCGCATCACATTCCATTTTCCAGATCTTAAGCTCACGAACCCAATTCAGGCCACCATTACCCCCCAGATGAAAATAACATTTAAAATGAACACAAGAGAAGGAATGTAGACTTAGGATAATCATCCCAACTTCCTTGCAAGAGACATGAAAGCCAAATACCTTATCCTTGATAGGAAACACCATATACTCAATTGTCGAACCTCCAATTGCAGCCTCAATTGCTGCCGCTATAGAATACTTATTGAGGCAAAAATCATGACGGCTAAAGGACACGACCATAGTGAAATAGCCAGTGTCTTCCAAAGGATGCACCAAAAAACCAATAGATTGGAAAACCCTATCTACAAAAGCCAAATCCTTGGAGAAATCCAAGCCAAGGGTAGATCCATCATTGGAACCCATGGAAGATGGTATGATCTTGTAGATCCCAAGATGCTGGAGAGATCTAGTGGAGAGAAACTAGAATTTGGTGGCTAGCAGAGGAGATCGCCGGAGGGAAGTGGAGATCGCCGGGGTGGGGTTGGAGAGCCATCCGTCTTTTTTGGGTTCGACACTCTTATTTTGAAAAATTCATTCGTTTTTGTGTGTACTCAGAAGTTCACGCCTAACCGTCTGGAAGAATGACAATCTTCAAAGGTAATAGGCATTGGATCACACAAATCAATCTCATCAGTGATGCTCAATCACTTTGGCTTTGGGTTTTTCCTCACTTAGGATTCTCTCAAAGTCGTCAGAGGATGGGTTGCTCTCTTATGGCAAGTGTCAAGTTCTCTCAGAGCAGCCAATCAACTACTAGTTGTGGGGGTAGCTATTTATAGCTAGGGCAACCCGACATCAAATGTCATAAATGACCTTCACTGATTCGACCATTGTCAGGATAATGATCCACTCGACAGCTGGCCCGCGGCGCAACAACAGTCCGAATTTGAACTCTCTAATTCGTCAGGGCACTCAATTTCCTCACTTTTAGGTAGATCACACTGATGAACTCTTAACTCCTCCACCTGACCAAATTCGTCAGCGACCAGATGAACTTTGTAACTATCGCTGGCAAATGCGTCAGCTATACTAGAGATTTCCAAAGGCTTCACTCGAGTGGCTTTTGTGTATGGGTTTGAATAGGTTTGAGCATCACTTTGTAAATGTGAAATACGTTTCACCTAGACCCCCTTTAACAGTATGGTTTGTCCTATGACTCAAATAAGAAGAAAAAGAAACTATGAAAACAAAGTCTTCAAGCTTCAAAGTCTTCACATCAATTTCTTCAAAGGCTGTACCAATTTCAACATCAAATTCTTCACTTAAAGAAATCCATTTTTAGGGGTCATCTTCCATGTGTTAAACCAAATCTATAGGGACTATATTACTTGTGTATACACACAAACACATTAGTTCCTCAACCTATTTGTCTTCAATATTCAAAAACCACCAAGAGGGCACTTGATGCACCTACAACAAGGCTCTCCCCGGCAGTAATCTTGGTGGTTTCTTCAGCAGCAGCCTTTGCGATATCCACTACTTCCACAAGGTTCTCACCCTCTTCAGGAGAAGCTGGGAGTGTGGATCGAGGCAAGAGCAGGGGCGAGATGAGATTCAAATAGAAAGCAAAGCTCAAGGAAGCAAAGTTCTGTGAGAAGTGTATAGAGGCAAGAGGATTACCCGTTGGCGCCTGTTCCCTGGTAACTTGAGTTGCTTGCACACGGTCACCTGCAATTTTGTTTGTTGGAATGACCTCCGTGTGGACAGGCTCATCGGTGAAGGCCCTTGTCGGAGAAGCATGCTCTGGAGCAATGGTTGATGGGGAGGCCATAATAGGATCCACCTCTTGGCGGGCCGCCGCCATCTCCTTGTCAAGATTAGGGCGAGAGGCCTTGGTGCCACTACCAGGGGCGGAACTTGCACCACCTCTTCGCACGGGGGGCTGGGCTGGGTGCTGGTGGCGACGGAATCAACTATCATGACTAATACATCTCCGTCGTATCTATAATTTTTGATTGTTTCATGCCAATATTATACAACTTTCACATATTTTTGGCAATAGTTTATATGATTTATTGGACTAACCTATTGATCCAGTGCCCAGTGCCAGTTCCTGTTTGCTGCATGTTTTTTGTTTCGCAGAATATCCATATCAAATGATGTTGGGGATATAACTATTAGGTATGACCCGCCCAGAAGACCAGGTTATACCTATGAGGATTCTTGATATGAAGCCCACATGGATATTAAAGATGGCGGTTCACAAGCAAGGGCCCAAGGCCCAAAGGCGACTTAAGGCCCGTAGGGGTAAACCGCCATATATGTAAGATTTATATTGTAAGGCATGTAAAGATAGTCACCGAGCCGGACACGTTGTCTATGAGCCGATCGGGACTCCATGAGCCGCTGGGCATCAACCTGTGTATATAAAAGGACGACCCGGTGGCGGTTCAGGAAAAGAAATAATAGATCGAAAGCTAGGTCAAGCGGATTCGCTCCCTGGTAATCGAGACATATGCAATACCACCTCAAATTGGATTAGGCCTTTACCTTCACCGCAAGGGGCCGAACCAGTATAAACTCTTGTGTCCTTTGTCCCGTTTAACCCCTTTAAGCTAACCTAGTTGTGATGACTCCACGACTAAGTCCTTACGCTAGGACATTTGTCGTGACTATTCCAAGACAGTTGGCGCCCACCATGGGGCCAGCGCACGGTGGTTTCGAGTTCTTAAATGGCAGCTTTGAAGGGCTCAAGGGATACGGTGTGGGCCGGATGACCAAGAGTCATCGTGGCAAGCTCTACATCGACGATGCAGGCTGGGGCCCCGAGGCCAGCTCAATTGAGTACGGGTACCGGGTCCCCTGGCGGAATCCACGTCTTCATCGGCAACATCGGCGAGCCGGGCCCTGAGCCGGACATCTGCACTGACATCATTGAGATGGCTCAGCGTGCGAGACCCGCCCGAGCTCAGCCCGCCGTGAAACATGCCTTCATGGGATGCATCCATGGAGCGGAATTTGATGAAGGATCCATGTCTGGCGGTGAGACGGCCATCTACTCTGATGGTGAGTCGTCCACAGGCGAGACTACTTTGTTGTATCAACTGTAAGATGGAAGGCTTGGGGCTATTCCGAAGGTGATAGTATTCCGAACCCTTATGAGCCGCCAAACAGAGTCAGGATCTTCATGGCTGGTATGCAGCCTGGGCAAAATTCTTCAACCGCAGCAGCGATGACTTCTGGGTCAGCGGCGGTGACGGCAGACGGGGCAGGAGGCCCTGTGCGCCCGCCGTCTCAGGTTTTGATGGATTTAATGGATAAATTGACAGATCTATTGACGGCCGTGGTCAACCCAGAGAATCAAGCTCAGCATGACGCGGAGGTTGCAAAGTTACGTGATGAGGTAGCACTAGCCAAGGAAGACCTGGCGGTAGAGGATATCAGGATAGACACAGAACGGGCTGCTCTGGATGCTCAGGCTCAACAGATTCAGTCAGAGGTTTTCCGGCTTACGATGGATCAAAACGCTTCAAATGAAATCATGAGGAGGAGGCACCAGTCCCGTCTACCTCCGGTTTACGAGGCTAGAAACCTCTTCTGCATGCCTAGAACGGGGACCAGTAACCCGCCGGAGATAAACTGGGTTGCGGCACCGGAGTCGAAGCGCCGGTTCAGCCACGCATGACAGAACCCCCTCGTTTGAACAGCGCTCCGCCTCAAAATATCCAAACACCACCGGGTCATTATTCCAAACCCTTGGAAAACATGATTGCTGCGGCGGCACGATTGGTGGCACTCCCGGTGGATGGCGACTCTCCAGCAGCGGTTGAAACACGAAAGTCTAGAGAGCTTCTTCAGACGGCATTGGTGTAGTGATACGTCTCCAACGTATCTATAATTTATGAAGCATTCATGCTATTTTATTATCTGTTTTGGATGTTTATGGGCTTTATTATACACTTTTATATTATTTTTGGGACTAACCTATTAACCGGAGGCCCAGTCCATATTGATGTTTTCTTGCCTATTTTAGTGTTTCGAAGAAAAGGAATATCAAATGGAGTCCGAACAGAATGAAACCTTCGGGAGCATTATTTTTGGAACGGAAGCGATCCAGGAGACTTGGAGTTGAAGTCAAGGAAGCTTCGATGTGGCCACGAGGGTGGGGGGCGCCCCCCTACTGGGCATGCCCCCTGTCTCGTGGGCCCCTCGAGGCTCCCCCGACCGACTTCTTTCGCCTATATATTCCCATATACCCTAAAAACATCAAAGCGAACAATAGATCAGGAGTTCTGCCGCCGCAAGCCTCTGTAGCCACCAAAAACCTCTCGGGAGCCTGTTCCGGCACCCTGCCGGAGGGGGGATCCCTCACCGGTGGCCGTCTTTATCATCCCAGTGCTCTCCATGACGAGGAGGGAGTAGTTCACCCTCGGGGCTGAGGATATGTACCAGTAGCTATGTGTTTGATCTCTCTCTCTCTCGTGTTCTCTCTATGGCATGATCTTGATGTATCGCGAGCTTTGCTATTATAGTTGGATCTTATGATGTTTCTCCCCCTCTACTCTCTTGTGATGAATTGAGTTTTCCTCTTGAAGTTATCTTATCGGATTGAGTCTTTAAGGATTTGAGAACACTTGATGTATGTATTGCTGTGCTTATCTGTGGTGACAATGGGATATCACGTGATCCACTTGATGTATGTTTTGGTGATCAACTTGCGGGTTCCGCCCATGAACCTATGCATAGGGGTTGGCACACGTTTTCATCTTGACTCTCCGGTAGAAACTTTGGGGCACTCTTTGAAGTACTTTGTGTTGGTTGAATAGATGAATCTGAGATTGTGTGATGCATATCGTATAATCATGCCCACGGATACTTGAGGTGACAATGGAGTATATAGGTGACATTAGGGTTTTGGTTGATTTGTGTCTTAAGGTGTTATTCTAGTATGAACTCTATGATAGATTGAACGGAAAGAATAGCTTCGTCTTACTTTACTATGGACTCTTAAATAGATAGAACAGGAAGGATAACTTTGAGGTGGTTTCATACCCTACCATAATCTCTTCGTTTGTTCTCCGCTATTAGTGGCTTTGGAGTGACTCTTTGTTGCATGTTGAGGGATAGTTATATGATCCAATTATGTTATTATTGTTGAGAGAACTTGCACTAGTGAAAGAATGAACCCTATGCCTTGTTTCCTACCATTGCAATACCATTTGTGCTCACTTTTATCATTAGTTACCTTGCTGTTTTTATAATTTCAGATTACAAAAACCTATATCTACCATCCATATTGCACTTGTATCACCATCTCTTCGCCGAACTAGTGCACCTATACAATTTACCATTGTATCGGGTGTGTTGGGGACACAAGAGACTCATTGTTATTTTGTTGCAGGGTTGCTTGAGAGAGACCATCTTCATCCTACGCCTCATACGGATTGATAAACCTTAGGTCATCCACTTGAGGGAAATTTTCTACTGTCCTACAAACCTCTGCACTTGGAGGCCCAACAACGTCTACAAGAAGAAGGTTGTGTAGTAGACATCAAGCTCTTTTCTGGCGCAGTTGCCGGGGAGGTGAGTGCTTGAAGGTATATCTTTAGATCTTGCATCGAATCTTTTTGTTTCTTGTTTTATCACTAGTTTAGTCTATAAAATAAGACTACAAAAAAATGGAATTGAGTGTCTCTCATATGCTTCATCTTTTTAATATCTTTCATGAGAATGATGGAAAGGAAAATGTTGCTCAATTGCTAGAAGAAGAATGCATTAAAATGTTTGGTACTAGATCTTTGTATGATGAGCATGATTGCAATGTTGTTAGTATGAATTCCTTGAATATCCAAGATGCTAATGATATGCAAAGCCACAAGCTTGGGGAAGCTAAGTTTGATAAAGATGATATTTTTGTCCCCCCGGTTTTGATGAGAATATTTATTATGATGAAAACATGCCTCCTATTTATGATGATTATATTGATGAAAGTGGATTTGGAAGAGTGTCAACTTTAGGAAATAATGATCCCACTATTTTGGAGAATGTTGAATATTATTGTGATAATTATGAAAGTGGATTTGGAGAGGTCGTGACTTTATTTAGTGATGAATCCACTATTTCGGAAGAGGTTCCAATTGATTATGAGAACAAAGTTGCTATCTATGATGATTATTTTGATGGCTTGTATGCTATTAAGAATAATGATAACCATGAAACTTGTCATCATGATTTTAGTTTTCAATTGGATTATGCCTCACATGATAATTATTTTGTTGAGTTTCTTCCACTACTATTGCTGAGAATAAATTTGCTTATGTGGAGAGTAGTAAATTTTATATGCTTGTAGATCATGAAAAGGATGCTTTAGGTGCTGGTTATATTGTTGAATTCATTCATGATGCTACTGAAAATTATTATGAGGGAGGAACATATGCTTGTACTAATTGCAATAATGTCAAGTTTCCTCTCTATGTGCTTAAAGTCTTGAAGTTATGCTTGTTTTACCTTCCTATGCTAGTTGATTATTGTTCCAATAAGTTGTTTGCTCACAAAATCGCTATGCATAGGAAGTGGGTTAGACTTAAATGTGCTAGTCATATTCTTCATGATGCTCCCGTTATGTTTCAATTCTTATGTTTTATGTGAGCATCATTGTCATCATCATGCCTAGCTAGAAAGGCATTAAAGAAAAGCGCTTGTTGGGAGACAACCCAATATTTACCTTACTGTTTTTTTGTGTCCACATGATTATGCTACTGTAGTAATAATGTTTTATAGCTTTTGTTTCAATAAAGTGCCAAGTAAGACCTTTAGGGTAGCTTACGGTGATAGTTGTGTTGATCCTGCTGAAAATCAGAAACTTTTGCACCCAGTAAATTAGTTTTGATAATTCATAGAAACCTGATTTTGTTCTGGTTCATTTTGCTATGGATTGTTACACAAAGTTTTTAAGACTTCCTAATTTGGTAGGATTTTTGGAGTTCCAGAAGTATATTTTGATACAGATTACTACAGACTGTTCTGTTTTAGACAGATTCTGTTTCCTATGTGTTGTTTGCTTATTTTGATGAATCTATGAGTAGTATCGGAGGGTATGAACCATAGAGAAGTTGGAATACAGTAGATATTACACCAATATGAATTTATAATGAGTTCATTACAGTACCTAAGTGGTGGTTTTATTTTCTTATATTAATGGAGCTTACGAGTTTTCTGTTGAGTTTTGTGTTGTGAAGTTTTCAAGTTTTGGGTAAAGATTCGATGGACTATGGAATAAGGAGTGGAAAGATCCTAAGCTTGGGGATGCCCAAGGCACCCCAAGGTAATATTCAAGTACAAACAAGAGCCTAAGCTTGGGGATGCCCCGGAAGGCATCCCCTCTTTCGTCTTCGTCCATCGGTAACTTTACTTGGAGCTATATTTTTATTCACCACATGATATGTGTTTTGCTTGGAGCGTTTTTATTTTGTTAGTATTTGCTTTATGTTATTTAGAATAATGTTTTGCATCTATATTTTCAATAAAAATGTCAAGGATAGCCTTTACATGCTTATTTTGCTAGTATACATGTTGCTGTTTGAAAACAGAAACTTTACGCTGTTGCAAAAATTCCCTAGAAAAGTAAGAGAATGGTATAATGTTGAAATTTTTTGCATATCAAGCTATGATAAATCTTATACAGAGTAGTATTTTTCTCATAATTTTTGGAGTTAGGGAAGTATGATGAATCTTGCATTCTTTACAGACTATACTGTTTTGGCAGATTGCTGTTATGTTTGCATATGTTTGCTTGTTTAATGATTCTATTCGAGGATAGGAGTATTAAACATGCAGAGACATTTAGTATGCAATGTTGAATAATATTTTTGTGATTTTTTATAGTAGAAAATGATAAGGTTTTGCATTGGTTTATACTAACTTATCTCACAAGTTCTTGTTGAGTTTTATGTGGATGAAGTTTTTAATAAATAGAGAAACCATGATATGAGAGGAATTAAGGAGACACAAAAGTTCAAGATTGGGGATGCCCAAGGCACCCCAAGATAATATTTCAAGAATTCTCAAGCATCTAAGCTTGGGGATGCCCCGGTAGGCATCCCACCTTTCTTCTTCAACAACTATCGGTTAGTATCGGTTAAACCTAAGTTTTTGCTTCTTCACATGAGTTGTGCTATCCTTGCAATGTCATTTTATTTTTCTTTGCTTGATGTTTGAATAAAATACCAAGATCTGAAATTCTTCAATGAGAGAGAGTCTTCACATAGTTACACAATTATTTAGCTACTCATTGATCTTCACTTATATCTTTTTGCAGTAGTTTGTCATTTACTCGTGTGCTTCACTTATATCTTGTGAGTAAATGGTTGAATGAGTTGAATGTCATAAATCTGAAATTATATATGTTTCATTTGCTTATATCATGGGGAGTAATGACTTCACATCTAAGAAAAAGAGGTTGTAAATTTATTGAAGGTTAGCAAGCATTGTACCGGTCACTTGAACAATTCATGAAAGAATATTGAAGGAAGAGAGATTTCACATATAAATATACTATCTTAGACATCTTTTATAATTGTGAGCACTCATTAAGTATGACATGCTAAAGAGTTGATGTTGGACAAGGAAGACGACGTAATGGGTTATGTTTTCTCACATCTCAGTTAAAGTATATTGTCATGGATCATTCAAACATGTTGAGCTTGTCTTTCCCCCTCATTCTAGCCAAAATTCCTTGCACTAAGTAGAGATACTACTTGTGCTTCCAAATATCCTTAAACCCAGTTTTTGCCATGAGTGTCCACCATACCTACATATATGCGGTATTTACCTGTCGTTCCAAGTAAATTTGCATGTGCCAAACTCTAAACCTTCAAATAATAATATGTTTTGTATGCCCGAATTGCTCATGTAGTGACTAGGGGCTGTCAGTATCTTCCATGCTAGGTGGGTTATTCTCAAGATGAGTGGACTCCGCTCATCATTCACGAGAAAAATGGCTGGTAACCGGGATGCCCAGTCCCATGATCAAAAAGATCAAATCAAATCAAAAATAATTAAAACAAAACTCCCCCAGGACTGTTGTTGGTATGGACGATACCCTGTTGTTTCGGATGGCCGTGAGTGTGGTTGTTGGTGGAGGGGGAGTAAAACTTTACCATTCTGTTTGGGAACCGCCTATAATGTATGTAGTATGGAAGATATTGGGAACTCTTGGTTGTTATGTTGACAATGAGATCATACCTCTCAAAATTATTTATCTCTATTTCAAAATCGAGCTCTGGCACCTCTGCAAATCCCTGCTTCCCTCTGCGAAGGGCCTATCTTTTACTTTATGTCCTTTACTTTATGCAAGAGTCAAGGTGATCTTCACCTTTCCCTTTTTTCATTTTATCCTTTGGCGAGCACCTCGTGTTGGAAAGATCCTGATATATATATCCAATTGGATGTAAGTTAGCATGAACTATTATTGTTGACATCACCCAAAGGTGAATACATTGGGAGGCAACACTATAAGCCCCTATCTTTCTCAGTGTCCGATTAAAACTCCATAACCATAAGTATTGTGTGAGTGTTAGCAATTGTAGAAGACTATATGATAGTTGAGTATGTGGAGTTTGCTAAATCAAAGCTCTGACATAGACCCTTCCTGAAAATAAGATGAATTGTAATTGTTTGATGACTGAGAACATAGTTTGCTAGTTTTCAAGAAAGTTTATGGTCTATGCTTTAACATGTGAATAGCTTGTTACTTGATCTTGAGAAGTTTTATGAGATGAACTACAATTATGACATAAAATCATGCTAGAAGAGGTGATTGAAATTATCATTGATCAAACTTGTGCACCTGCTAGCATTCACACTTCATAAATTCTTTCTTTTATCATTTACCTACTCGAGAACGAGCAGGAATTAAGCTTGGGGATGCTGATACGTCTCCAACGTATCTATAATTTATGAAGCATTCATGCTATTTTATTATCTGTTTTGGATGTTTATGGGCTTTATTATACACTTTTATATTATTTTTGGGACTAACCTATTAACCGGAGGCCTAGCCCATATTGTTGTTTTCTTGCCTATTTCAGTGTTTCGGAGAAAAGTAATATCAAACGGAGTCCAAACGGAATGAAACCTTTGGCGGCGTTATTTTTGGAATGGAAGCGATCCAGGAGACTTGGAGTTGAAGTCAAGGAAGCTTCAAGGTGGCCACGAGGGTGGGGGCGCCCCCCCCTACTAGGCGTGCCCCCCCCCCGTCTCGTGGGCCCCTCGAGGCTCCCCCGACCGACTTCTTTCGCCTATATATTCCCATATACCCTAAAAACATCGAAGCGCACAATAGATCGGGAGTTCCGCCGCTGCAAGCCTCTATAGCCACCAAAAACCTCTCGGGAGCCCGTTCCGGCACCCTGCCGGAGGGGGGATCCCTCACCGGTGGCCATCTTCGTCATCCTGGCGCTCTCCATGACGAGGAGGGAGTAGTTCACCCTCGGGGCTGAGGGTATGTACCAGTAGCTATGTGTTTGATCTCTCTCTCGTGTTCTCTCTATGGCACGATCTTGATGTATCGCGAGCTTTGCTATTATAGTTGGATCTTATGATGTTTCTCCCCCTCTACTCTCTTGTGATGAATTGAGTTTTCCTCTTGAAGTTATCTTATCGGATTGAGTCTTTAAGGATTTGAGAACACTTGATGTATGTCTTGCCATGCTTATATGTGGTGACAATGGCATATCACGTGATCCACTTGATGTATGTTTTGGTGATCAACTTGCGGGTTCCGCCCATGAACCTATGCATAGGGGTTGGCACACATTTTCATCTTGACTCTCCGGTAGAAACTTTGGGGCACTCTTTGAAGTACTTTGTGTTGATTGAATAGATGAACCTGAGATTGTGTGATGCATATCGTATAATCATGCCCACAGATAATTGAGGTGACAATGGAGTATCTAGGTGACATTAGGGTTTTGGTTGATTTTTATCTTAAGGTGTTATTCAAGTATGAACTCTAAGATATATTGAACAGAAAGAATAGCTTCGTGTTATTTTACTACGGACTCTTGAATAGATAGAACAGTAACTTTGAGGTGGTTTCGTACCCTACCATAATCTCTTCATTTGTTCTCTGCTATTAGTGGCTTTGGAGTGACTCTTTGTTGCATGTTGAGGGATATTTATATGATCCAATTATGTTATTATTGTTGAGAGAACTTGCACTAGTGAAAGTATGAACCCTATGCCTTGTTTCCTACCATTGCAATACCGTTTGTGCTCACTTTTATCATTAGTTACCTTGCTGTTTTTATAATTTCAGATTACAAAAACCTATATCTACCATCCATATTGCACTTGTATCACCATCTCTTCGCCGAACTAGTGCACCTATACAATTTACCATTGTATTGGGTGTGTTGGGGACACAAGAGACTCTTTGTTATTTGGTTGCAGGGTTGCTTGAACGAGACCATCTTCATCCTATGCCTCCTACGGATTGATAAACCTTAGGTCATCCACTTGAGGGAAATTTGCTACTGTCCTACAAACCTCTACACTTGGAGGCCCAACAACGTCTACAAGAAGAAGGTTGTGTAGTAGACATCATGCAGCAGGAGGCATATTCTTACAGTCGATATAGGATTCACTCGACCCCTCGCCCAAGACGGAGTTATAATAGGCACATGGACTCACCAGCCGTTTCAAGCAATGCCCAGCGCCGTGACCAGCCACGTGGGCATGACCCGGCACGGTATGTGATGTCTACTACACAACCTTCTTCTTGTAGACGTTGTTGGGCCTGCAAGTGCACAGGTTTGTAGGACAGTAGAAAATTTCCCTCAAGTGGATGACCTACGGTTTATCAATCCGTAGGAGGCGTAGGATGAAGATGGTCTCTCTCAAACAACCCTGCAACCAAATAACAAAGAGTCTCTTGTGTCCCCAACACACCCAATACAATGGCAAATTGTATAGGTGCACTAGTTCAGCGAAGAGATGGTGATACAAGTGCAATATGGATGGTAGATAAAGGTATTTGTAATCAGAAATTATAAAAACAGCAAGGTAACTAATGGCAAAAGTGAGCGTAAACGGTATTGCAATGGTAGGAAACAAGGCCTAGGGTTCATACTTTCACTAGTGCAAGTTCTCTCAACAATAATAACATAGATAGATCATATAACAATCCCTCAACATGCAACAAAGAGTCACTCCAAAGACACTAATAGCGGAGAACGAACGAAGAGATTATGGTAGGGTACGAAACCACCTCAAAGTTATTCTTTCGGATCAATCTATTCAAGAGTTCGTACTAGAATAACACCGTAAGACACAAATCAATCAAAACCCTAATGTCACCTAGATACTCCATTGTCACCTCAAGTATCTGTGGGCATGATTATACGATATGCATCACACAATCTCAGATTCATCTATTCAACCAACACAAAGTACTTCAAGGAGTGCCCCAAAGTCTCTACCGGAGAGTCAAGAACGTGTGCCAACCCCTATGCATAGGTTCATGGGTGGAACCCGCAAGTTGGCCACCAAAACATACATCAAGAGGCACATGATATTCCATTGTCACCACAGATAAGCACGGCAAGATATACATCAAGTGTTCTCATAAAAGACTCAACCCGATAAGATAACTTCAAAGGGGAAACTCAATTCATCACAAGAGAGTAGAGGGGGAGAAACATCATAAGATCCAACTATAATAGCAAAGCTCGGGATACATCAAGATCGTGCCTTAGAGGGAACACGAGAGAGAACATGAGAGAGAGAGATCAAACACATAACTACAGGTACATACCCACAGCGTCGAGGGTGAACTACTCCCTCCTCATCATGGAGAGCGCCGGCATGATGAAGATGGCCACTGGTGAAGGATCCCCCCTCCGGCAGGGTGCCGGGAAGGGCTCCCGAGAGGTTTTTGGTGGCTACAGAGGCTTGCGACGGTGCAACTCCTGGTCTATCTTCTTCGTGGATGTTTTTAGGGTACGTGGGACTATATACGCGAAAGAAGTCGGTCGGGGGGTGCTCGAGGGGTCCACGAGACAGGGGGCCGCGCCATGTGGGGGGGCGCCCCCCTATCTCCTGGGCTCCTCGAGGATCTTCTAACTTGATCTCCAAGCCTCCAGGATGATATTCTTCCAAAAAATCACGATGCCGAAGGTTTCATTCCGTTTGGACTCCGTTTGATATTCCTTTTCTTTGAAATACTGAAACAGGCAATAAAACAGCAATATGGGCCGGGTCTCCGGTTAATTGGTTAGTCCCAAAAGTAATATAAAAGTGTATAATAAAGCCCATAATCATTCAAAACAGGTAATAATATAGCATGGAACAATCAAAAATTATAGATACGTTGGAGACGTATCAAGCATCCCCAAGCTTAATTCCTGCTCGTCCTCGAGTAGGTAAATGATAAAAACAGAATTTTTGATGTGGAATGCTACCTAGCATGATTCTCAATGTAATTTTCTTTAATGTGGCATGAATGTTCAGATCCAAATGATACAAGATAAAAGCTTATAAAACATAAAAATAATAATGCTTCAAAGCATACTAACAAATAATCATGTCCTATCAAAATAGCATAGCCAAAGAAAGCTTATCCCTACAAAATCATATAGTTAGGCCATGCTTCATTTTCATTACACAAAATACTCCCATCATGCACAACCCGATGACGAGCCGAGCAATTGTTTCATACCTTTTAACGCGCTTCAGCTTTTTCAACTCTTACGCAATACATGAGCGCAAGCCATGGACATAGCACTATGGTGGTGAATGGTGGTGGTTGTGAGGACAAAAAGTGGGAGAAGATAGTCTCACATCAACTAGGCGTATCAACGGGCTATGGAGATGCCCATCAATAGATATCAATGTGAGTGAGTAGGGATTGCCATGCAACGGATGCACTAGAGCTATAAATATATGAAAGCTCAACAAAAGAGACTAAGTGGGTGTGCATCCAACTTGCTTGCTCACGAAGACCTAGGGCACTTTGAGGAAGCCCATCATTGGAATATACAAGCCAAGTTCTATAATGAAAAATTCCCACTAGTATATGAAAGTGACAACATATGAGACTCTCTATCATGAAGATCATGGTGCTACTTTGAAGCACAAGTGTGGAAAAAGAGATAGTAGCAATTGTCCCTTCTCTCTTTTTCTCTCTTTTATTTTTTTTCTCTTTCTCTTTTTTCTCTTTTTTTCTTTCTTTTCTTTCTCTTCTTTTTTTCTTTTTGGTGGGCTTCTTTGGCCTCTTTTATTTTTATAAAGTCCGAAGTCTCATCCCGACTTGTGGGGGAATCATAGTCTTCATCATTCTTTCCTCACTGGGACAATGCTCTAATAATGAAGATCATCACACTTTTATTGATTTACAACTCAAAAATTACAACTCAAAGCTAGAACAAGATATGACTCTATATGAATGCCTCCGGCGGTGTACCGGGATATGCAATGAATCAAGAGCGACATGTATGAAAATTATGAAGGTGGCCTTGCCACAAATACGATGTCAACTACATGATCATGCAAAGAGCAATATGACAATGATGGACGTGTCATAATAAACGGAACGGTGGAAAGTTGCATGGCAATATATCTCGGAATGGCTATGGAAATGCCATAATAGGTAGGTATGGTGGCTGTTTTGAGGAAGGTAAATAATGGGTTCATGATACCGGCGAAAGTTGCGCGGTAATAAGAGAGGCTAGCAAAGTGGAAGAATGAGTGTGCATATATCCATGGACTCACATTAGTCATAAAGAACTCATATACTTATTGCAAAAGTCTACTTAGCCCTCGAAGCAAAGTACTACTACGCATGCCCCAAGAGGGATAGATTGGTAGGAAAAGACCATCGCTCGTCCCCGACTGCCACTCATAAGGAAGACAATCAAAAGAGCACCTCATGCAACAAATTTGTCACACAACTTTTACCATACGTGCATGCTACGGGACTTGCCAACTTCAACAAAAGTATTTCTCAATTTCATAATTACCCACTAGCATGACTCTAACATTACTACCTTTATATCTCAAAACAATTATCAAGCAACATATTGATCATAGCATCCAATTCACTTCCTATGATAGTTTTCATTCAAATTACCATGCTGTTTAAGACTCTCAAAATAATATAAGTGAATAATGAGAGTTCATTAATTTCTACAAAATAAAACCACCGTCGTGCTCTAAAAAGATATAAGTGAAGTACTAGAGCAAACGACAAACTACTCCGAAAGATATAAGTGAAGATCAATGAGTAGCTAAATAATTATGCAACTATGTGAAGACTCTCTCTCATTAAAGAATTTCAGATCTTGGTATTGTATTCAAGCAGCAAGAAAAGCAAAATAAAATGACAATGCAAGGATAGCATAACTCATGTGAAGAAGCAAAAACTTAGGCTCAACCGATACTAACCGATAGTTGTCGAAGAAGAAAGGTGGGATGCCTACCGGGGCATCCCCAAGCTTAGATGCTTGAGACTTCTTGAAATATTATCTTGGGGTGCCTTGGGCATCCCCAAGCTTGAGCTTTTATGTCTCCTTAATTCCTCTCATATCATGGTTCTCTTCTTTTTATCAAAAGCTTCATTCACAACAAACTCAACAAGAACTCGTGAGATCGGTTAGTATAAACCAATGCAAAACCTTATCACTTTCTACTGTAAAAAATCACTAAAATTATTATTCAACATTGCATACTAAATGCCTCTGCATATTTAATACTCCTATCCTCAAATAGAATCATTAAATAAGCAAACATACGCAAACAATGCAAACATAACAGCAATCTGCCAAAACAGTACAGCCTGTAAAGAATGCAAGAGTATCAATACTTACCTAACTCCAAAAATTATTAACTAAAATTACCACTGTAATAAATTTATCAGAGCTTAATATGCAAAATGATTCAACTTTATACCATTCTCTGAATTTTCTAGGGAATTTTTGCAACAGCGGTAAACTTTCTGTTTTCAAACAGCAACATGTATACTAGAAAAATAAGCATGGCAAAGGCTATCCTTGACTTTTTTATTAAAACTAAAGATGCAAAACATTATTCTAACTAATAGCAAGCAAAAAATAGCAAAATAAAATGACGCTCCAAGCAAAACACATATCATGTTGCGAATAAAAATATAGCTCCAAGTAAAGTTACCGATGAACGAAGACGAAAGAGGGGATGCCATCCGGGGCATCCCCAAGCTTAGTTGCTTGGTTGTCCTTGAATAGTACCTTGGGTTGCCTTGGGCATACCCAAGATTAGGCTCTTTCCACTCCTTATTCCATAGTCCATCGAATCTTTACCCAAAACTTGAAAACTTCAACCACACAAAACTCAACACAAAACTCGTAAGCTCCGTTAGTATAAGAAAATAAAACCACCACTTAGGTACTGTAATAAACTCATTCTAAATTAATATTGGTGTAATATATACTGTATTATACCTTCTCTATGGTTCATACCACTTAATACTAGCCATAGATGCATCAAAATAAGCAAACAACACAATGAAAACAGAATCTGTCAAAAACATAACAGTCTGTAGTAATCTGTATCAAACATATACTTATGGAACTCAAAAAATTCCGAAATAAATTGCTGGACATGAGGAATTTGTATATTAATCATCTTCAAAACGAATCAAACTAATCACTCTTAAGTAAAAAATGGCAGCTAATCTCGTGAGCGCAAAAGTTTCTGTTTTTTACAGCAAGATCACATAAACTTCACCCAAGTCTTCCCAAAGGTTCTACTTGGCACTTTATTGAAACAAAAGCTATAAAACATGATTACTACAGTAGCATAATCATGTGAACACACAAAAACAGTAAGGGTAAATATTTGGTTGTCCCCCAACAAGCGTTTTTCTTTAATGCCTTTCTAGCTAGGCATGATGATGGCAATGATGCTCACATAGAAGATAAGAATTGAAACATAACGGGAGCATCATGAAGCATATGACTAGCATGTTTAAGCCTAACCCACTTCCTATGCATAGGGATTTTGTGAGCAAACAACTTATGGGAACGATAATCAACTAGCATAGGAAGGTAAAACAAGCATAACTTCAAAATTTTGAGCACATAGAGAGGAAACTTGACATTATTGCAATTCCTATAAGCATATGTTCCTCCCTCATAATAATTTTCAGTAGCATCATGAATGAATTCAACAATATAACCAGCACCTAAAGCATTCTTTTCATGATCTACAAGCATAGAAAATTTACTACTCTCCACATAAGCAAATTTCTTCTCATGAATAGTAGTGGGAGCAAACTCAACAAAATAATTATCATGTGAGGCATAATCCAATTGAAAACTAAAATCATGATGACAAGTTTCATGGTTATCATTATTCTTAATAGCATACAAGTCATCACAATAATCATCATAGATAGCAACTTTTTTCTCATAATCAATTGGAACCTCTTCCGAAATAGTGGAATCATCACTAAATAAAGTTGACACTCTTCCAAATCCACTTTCATGTTCATCACAATAAGATTCAACATCCTCCAAAATAGTGGGATCACTACTTCCTAAAGTTGACACTCTTCCAAACCCACTTTCATCAATATAATCATCATAAATAGGAGGCATGCTTTCATCATAATAAATATTCTCATCAAAACTTGGGGGACAAAAATATCATATTCATCAAACATAGCTTCCCCAAGCTTGTGGCTTTGCATATCATTAGCATCATGGATATTCAAGGAATTCATACTAACAACATTGCAATCATGCTCATCATTCAAAGATATAGTACCAAACATTCTAATGCATTCTTCTTCTAGCACTTGAGCACAATTTTCCTTTCCATCAAACTCACGAAAGATATTAAAAGACGAAGCGTATGAGACAAACTCAACTCCATTTTTTGTAGTTTTCTTTTATAAACTAAACTAGTGATAAAACAAGAAACAAAAAGATTCGATTGCAAGATCTAAAGATATACCTTCAAGCACTCACCTCCCCGGCAACGGCACCAGAAAAGAGCTTGATGTCTACTACACAACCTTCTTCTTGTAGACGTTGTTGGGCCTGCAAGTGCACAGGTTTGTAGGACAGTAGCAAATTTCCCTCAAGTGGATGACCTAAGGTTTATCAATCCGTAGGAGGTGTAGGATGAAGATGGTCTCTCTCAAACAACCCTGCAACCAAATAACAAAGAGTCTCTTGTGTCCCCAACACACCCAATACAATGGAAAATTGTATAGGTGCACTAGTTCGGCGAAGAGATGATGATACAAGTGCAATATGGATGGTAGATAAAGGTATTTGTAATCTGAAATTATAAAAACAGCAAGGTAGCGAGCGATAAAAGTGAGCGTAAACGGTATTGCAATGATAGGAAACAAGGCCTAGGGTTCATACTTTCACTAGTGCAAGTTCTCTCAACAATAATAACATAGATAGATCATATAACAATCCCTCAACATGCAACAAAGAGTCACTCCAAAGACACTAATAGTGGAGAACGAATGAAAAGATTATGGTAGGGTACGAAACCACCTCAAAGTTATTCTTTCGGATCAATCTATTCAAGAGTTCGTACTAGAATAACACCTTAAGACACAAATCAACCAAAACCCTAATGTCACCTAGATACTCCATTGTCACCTCAAGTATCCGTGGGCATGATTATACGATATGCATCACACAATCTCAGATTCATCTATTCAACCAACACAAAGTACTTCAAAGAGTGCCCCAAAGTCTCTACCGGAGAGTCAAGAATGTGTGCCAACCCCTATGCATAGGTTCATGGGCGGAACCCGCAAGTTGGTCACCAAAACATACATCAAGAGGCACATGATATCCCATTGTCACCATAGATAAGCACGGCAAGATATACATCAAGTGTCCTCATAAAAGACTCAATCTGATAAGATAACTTCAAAGGGGAAACTCAATTCATCACAAGAGAGTAGAGGGGGAGAAACATCATAAGATCCAACTATAATAGCAAAGCTCGGGATACATCAAGATCGTGCCTTAGAGGGAACACGAGAGAGAACACGAGAGAGAGAGAGAGAGATAAAACACATACCTACTGGTACATACCCTCAGCCTCGAGGGTGAACTACTCCCTCCTCGTCATGGAGAGCGCCGGGATGATGAAGATGGCCACCGATGAAGGATCCCCCCTCTGGCAGGGTGCTGGGAAGGGCTCCTAAGAGGTTTTTGGTGGCTACAGAGGCTTGCGGCGGCGGAACTCTCGATCTATCTTCTCCGTGGATGTTTTTAGGGTACGTGGGACCATATAGGCGAAAGAAGTCGGTCGAGGGGTGCTCGTGGGGTCCATGAGACAGGGGGCCGCGCCCTGTAGGGGGGGCGCCCCTATGTCCTGGGCTCCTCGAGGATCTTCTGACTTGATCTCCAAGCCTCCAGGATGATATTCTTCCAAAAAATCACGATGCCGAAGGTTTCATTCCGTTTGGACTCTATTTGATATTCCTTTTCTTCGAAATTCTGAAATAGGCAATTAAACAGCAATATGGGCTGGGCCTCCGGTTAATAGGTTAGTCCCAAAAGTAATATAAAAGTGTATAATAAAGCCCATAATCATTCAAAACAGGTAATAATATAGCATGAAACAATCAAAAATTATAGATACATTGGAGACGTATCAGTATGGAGCTCATAACTTGGTCGATCAGGACAGAGTGCGTCAAGAGGCTGAGCAGGCGGCTCAGCGGGCGACTCAACAGCCCCTTCCAGATTATCCAACGACTTTGGTCGTGGCAGGCGTGACCTCTAGATCTACAGGTGTACCATGTTTGGTGCCGGCTTTGCGTCATGAGCGTTTGCCCAAGGATTTCAAAGGACCTCGTAAGGTGCCTAATTACACAGCCGACTTACCCCATGAGGCATGGATTGAGAGTTATGAGATGGCCATGGAACTGTTGGAGGTCAGTGACGCCGCATGCCCTAAGTATTTCACCATGATGCTAGATGGAACGTCCCGTACTTGGTTAAAAGGGCTGCCGGCTAATTCCATCAGTTCGTGGGCTAAGCTAAAGGCCCGGTTTATTCAGAACTTGAAAGACTCGTGCAAACAGCCCATGGCCATTGTGGACTTGGCTACTTGCGCCCAAGAGGAGGGCTAATCAACAACCCATTGGGTGCGCCGGGTCAAAGCTATCATACATTCATCCGATAACATGAATGATGGCTCTGCAGTCTTAATGTTTTAGAAAAATTGCCATTTTTTGCCTCTTAAGCAGAAGTTGGGGCGGCTCAAGCGTGATTGTAATGATATGGGGCAGCTGATGGCGGCTCTAATCAATATGCCGACTCTGATAGTACCAAGGACCCCGAGTCTGATGATGAAAAGACGGGAAGGGGAAAGAAGAGTGGCAACGCCAAGGGTCCGCAGCATAAGCGGAGAATCAGGGGGGGCAATGGTAAACGCAATGCTGATGGTAACCCGGAGTTTGTGGCTAACACCAATGCATAGAGCAATAATCAGCATCGTAAGGGGAGGCCGCCTCCTCAGACTGGTGGATCATGACACGCAGGAGAAACTAGCTACTCACCTTTGGAAAGACCGTTCCATTATGAGGGCTTTCAAAAATTCTGACTCGTTTCACAGCAATCATGGGCCGGGTGGCGGCTCAGGCGGCAGCGGTTCTCATGGCCCGGGTTATGGAGGTGTCGGTCCTAATTTTGGCTTCCAAGGCCACCAAGGTAATCAGGGTGGTTATAATCAAGGTAATCAGGGTGGTTACAATCAGCAATCCGGCCAGGGGGGTCAGTAGCAGCAGCAGTCCGGATATCAAAGTAATCTGAAGCAGTTGAATAGTGGGCAGTATCACGTTTTCACCACGAGTTTATGCAAGCGGGACCAGAAGCTCCACAGGCGGGTTGTGAACGCCGTTGAGATGGCAGTTCCTCATTACTTGCGATGGTCTGAGCAACCCATTATGTGGAGTCGAGAGGATCACCCGCCCCGGGGTCGATAACCCGGGTCACTTAGCTTTGGTGGTGGCGCCTCAAGTTGGTGGATACAAATTCACTAAGGTACTCATGGATGGAGGTAGTAGCATTAATATGCTTTATTATGAGACTTTTCGTCGCATGGGGTTAACTGATAAAAAGTTTAAGACATCCAATACTGTTTTCCATGGAGTGGTGCCTGGTAAGTCGGCATACCCTGTAGGCAAGATTGAGCTGGAAGTGGCCTTTGGAGATGGGCACGATTCCAGGGCTGAGAAATTAACCTTTGAAGTGGTCAAAATCAGGAGCCCGTACCACGCTCTGTTTGGACGGATGGCTTATGCCAAGTTCATGGCACGACCGTGTTATGTTTATCTACACCTCAAGATGCCGGGTTACAAAGGGACCATCACAGTACATGGGAGTCGGAAGATAGCCCTGGTGTGTGAAGAAGGTGATGCTACTTATGCTCAGTCTGTCTGTGCAACAGAGGAATTGAAGTTTTACAAGGATAATGTTGACCCGGCGGATATGACATCTTTGAAAAGCCAACTACAGAGCATGATCCGGTTTTGAAGTTTAAATCGGCGGATGATACTAAGCTCGTTGACTTTGTACCTGGCGATTCATCCAAGCAGTTCAGTATCAGTGCTAATATAGATCCTAAATAGGAAAGCATGCTCATCGAGTTCATCTGTGAGAACCGGGACATCTTTGCATTGAAACCTTCTGACATGCCGGGTGTACCAAGGTAACTCGCTAAGCACACTCTCAATATTGATCCGAAATTTAAGCCGGTCAAGCAATTCCTTCGTTGCTTCAATGAGGAGAGGCGTAAGGCCATTGGTGAAGAGGTGGCCCGGCTCTTGGCAGCCGGGTTCATTGTTGAAGTCTTTCATTCCGAGTGGTTGGCTAATCCGGTGCTGGTGCTTAAGAAAAATGGCACTTGGCGCATGTGTGTGGATTACACGGACTTAAACAAGGCTTGTTCGACTGATCCTTTTGCTCTCCCTCATATTGATCAAATCATTGATGCTACGGCGGGTTGTGAGCGTTTGATTTTTTTTGGATGCTTACTCTGGTTATCATCAGATCAAGATGGCAGTTAAGGACCAGGAGAAGACAGCTTTTATTACTCCCTTTGGAGCCTTCTGCTATGTGTCTATGCCTTTTGGGATCAAGAGTGCCCAGGTGACTTACCAGCGATGTGTGCAGAATTGTCTTCACAGTCAGACTGGCATAATGTTCATGCTTATGTGGACGATATTGTGGTGAAATCCAAAGAAAAGGAAACTTTGATAGATGATTTGAGGGAGACCTTTGACAATCTTCGGGTCTACAATATGATGCTTAACCCAGCCAAGTGCGTCTTTGATGTGTCAGCAGGCAAGCTTTTGGGGTTTTTGGTTTCTAACAGAGGCATTGAGGCTAACCCGGAGAAGATCAAGGCCATTACCTCCTTGGCAAAGCCGGCGTGTATCAATGATGTTCAGTGTGTGGCGGGTCATATTGCTGCCTTAAGCCGGTTCATACGCCGGTTGGGTGAGAAGGCTATACCACTGTATCAGATGATGAAGAAAACAAATGACTTTGTTTGGAGTGATGCGACTAACGATGCATTTGAAGCTTTGAAAAAACAGCTTGTTGAGCCGCCAGTCCTTGCTGCTCCCATTGACAAGGAGCCGTTGTTACTATATGTGGTTGTTAACGCCTGGGCTATCAGTGTAGCCATTGTGGTAGAATGGAAGGAGGCAGGCAAGGAGTATTCAGTTCAATGGCCAGTTTATTATATCAGTGAAGTGCTTATTGAGTCCAAGCAGAGATATCCACATTGGCAGAAGCTCGTTCATGGGGTATTCATGGCCAGCCGGAAGCTTAAGCAATATTTTCTGGGTCATCCCATCACTGTGGTCAGTTCTGCTCTTTTAGGAGATATTATTCAAAATAGAGAAGCCACAGGATGAGTCGCCAAGTGGGCCATTGACCTTGAGCCTCATGGTTTGAAATATATGCCTCGCACTACCATCAAGTCTCAAGCACTGGTGGATTTCATCAACGACTGGACAGAGCTGCAGATGCCTGAAGAGAAGCCAGATAACACATATTGGACTATTTTCTTTGATGGGTCCAGGCAATTGGAGGGCTCGGGGGCTGGAGTTGTCTTAGCTTCCCCTCGAGGTGACAAGTTTTGTTATGTTCTAAGGTTGATGTTCCCCTGTATTAATAATGTAGCTGAATATGAAGCCTTGCTCCATGGTCTTTGGATGGCTAAGGAGATGAACTTAAGCCGGGTGAGATGTTTCGGCGACTCAGACTTGGTGGCTCAACAAGTCTCAGGCACATGGGATTCTAAGGACCCACTCATGGCGGCTTATCACCGCGAAGTTGATGCTATTGATGGGCACTTCAAGGGTTATCAAGTGGAGCACATTGATCGCCGGAAAAATGAGGCGACTGATGATTTAAGCCGATTGGGATCTCAGCGTAAGCCGGTGCCACCTAACACTTTCTTGGATATTCTGCATAACCCTTCTATCAAGTTGCCTACAGAGGAAGATCTGGCTATCCCTGACCCAAAGGCACAATTGGTGGCGTCTCTTCACACTATCCTAGATTGGACAGTACCATATTTGGTTTACATGACCCGGGGCGAGTTACCTGAGGATGAAACTTTGGCCAGGCAGATAATCCAGCGGTCTAAGTCAATGACAATCACCAATGGCGAGTTACACCATCGCAGTGTCACTGGGGCGTTTCAGCGTTGCATCTCTCCTAAGGAGCGCCGTGAGATTCTTCGAGAGATTCATGAAGGAGACTGTGGTCATCATGTCGGTTCAAAGTCTCTTGTGACCAAAGCTTTTTGTCATGGATTTAATTGGCTGGTGGCTCATGCTGATGTGGAGGATTTGGTCAGTAAATGTGACGGTTGTCAAAAATTCTCACGACGAGCTCATGTGCCAGCTCAAGAATTGAGGATGATTCCAATTACTTGGTCGTTTGCAGTCTAGGGGCTCGATATGGTTGGGCCTTTTAAAAGGTCCAAGGATAAAAAGACCCACCTTTTGGTGGCTGTTGACAAACTCACAAAGTGGGTCGAGGCAGAGCCGGTCAGTAAGTGTGATGCGACAATGGCAGTTCAATTCATCAAAAAGGTGATTTTTCGCTTTGGTTTTCCCCACAGCATTATAACGGATAATGGCACTAATCTGTCCAAAGGTGCTATGAAAGAGTTTTGTCAACGTGAGCATATTCAGCTTGACGTGCCATCAGTAGCTCACCCACAGTCCAATGGCCAAGCTGAAAGAGACAATCAAGAAATTTTGAGAGGTATCAAGCCCCGGCTTATGGTTCCTTTGCAACGGATGTCGGGTTGTTGGGTGGAGGAGTTACCTTCTATGAAATGGAGTATCAATACTACCCCCAACAGATCTACGGGTTACATGCCTTTCTTCATGGTTTACATGGCAGAGGCGGTTCTCCCTAGTGACATCCGTCATGACTCTCCCCGCATGGCGGCTTACGTTGAAGCTGATAATGAACAAGCACGTCAGGATGCACTTGACCTGTTAGATGAGAAACGCGATCTTGCGGCAGCCCGCTCGGCGATTTATCAACAAGATCTGCGATGTTACCACAGCCGCCGAGTAAAGTCCAGAACCTTTCAAGAAAGTGATTTGGTGCTCCAGCTCATCCAGGATCAAACTGATGTGCACAAGTTATCCCCACCTTGGGAAGGACCCTTTGTGGTTAGCAATAACTTGAACAATGGGTCATACTACCTTATTTATATTCGAGAGCATAAGGACTCACGCACGTCAGAAGAGGAGACCCGCCGGTCGTGGAATATTGCTCATCTTTGGCCTTACTACACTTGAGCCACTGGCTCTTATGATGTACATATTTTTTGGCGATGTATATATTATGATGATTATAATAAAGCAGAGCCTCTGTTGTTTCATCTTCAATAATCATGCATCTTCGTCATCATAATTCCATGATCATTGGGGGCTTGATCATATTTGAATCATAGCTATTAACCCCTTTGGTCCAGCTTCCTGATCGTATTTGAATCATAGCCATAAAACATTTTGATCACTTAGGGGCTTGATCGTATTCAAATCATAGCTATTAACCCTTTTTGGTGCGGCTTACTGATTGTATTCGAATCAGAGCCGTTAAACATTTAGATCATTGGGGGCTTGATCGTATTCGAGTCATAGCTATTAACCCCTTTGGTCCGGCTTCCTGATCGTATTCGAATCATAGCCGTAAAACATTTTGATCACTTAGGGGCTTGATCGTATTTGAATCATAGCTATTAACCCTTTTTGGTCCGGCTTACTGATCATATTCGAATCAGAGCCGTTAAACATTTAGATCATTGGGGGCTTGATCATATTCGAATCACAGTAGTTAACCCCTTTGGTACAGCTTCCTGGTCGTATTTGAATCATAGATGTTAAAAAATTTGATCACTTGGGGGCTTGATCATATTAGAATCATAGCTTAACCCCTTTTGGTCCGGCTTACTGATCGTATTCGAATCAGAGCCGTTAAATACTTTGGTCACTGGGGGGCTTCCTGATCATATTTGAATCATAGCTGTCGGTACCTTTGATCCACGCAATGCCACAAACCACTTGGGGGATTCCTGATTGTATTCGAATCATAGCCATTAACCCTTTTGGTCCGGCTTCCTGATCGTATTTGAATCATAGCCACTTTTGACCCGGCTTCCTGCTCGTATTCGAAGCATAGCCTCATTTTTCTCTCTTTTTGGTTTGCGTTTTTGAACAGTTTTGTCGGGTTTATTCTTGATACTCTCTTGATCATATCTGAAGCATACATATGGTTTCTATTAACCCGGTCTGGCTTTGGACGATAAGTTGCCAATATATGACAATGTTAAATACTTGGAAGTATTGGCTTCTAAAAGTTTGGGTTATCACCCTTACTGCACAGGTATCATAAGCCGGCAGTATAATTCAATTTCACACGTATGATATTGTTATGTCTAAATTCTGGTTAAAACCAGCCCTCTCTATGACTATTTTAAGCATCAGTGGTTATATATGAGATATTATGGCCCGCCCTGCGGTGAACCACTAACAGCTCTTATGATCTACTTGTGTGCAGGATACATCAAATTTTTCATCTATACCAATCAATATCATGACAAGTATAAAAGTATATTATCAAGTGGCGGCTTAACAGCGTTGAGCACAACATAAACGTGCATGACGTCACGGCAGAGCAAAGTCATTGCTACCCTATTACATGACCCCAAATAGTCAAAATGATTAACTGTTTTTCAGAAGATCGCAAATATGAACCGCCCAGCGGATCAATATTCTTGACTTTGATGGCCTGACACTTCCGGATCATCCCTCTCCGCTTCTTTGTCCTGTTCTACTTCCTGGAAGGTTGGTGATGACCATTCAATGCCATTTAAGGCTTGGAATTCACATCATCAATAAGTTCGGACGGGTCAACTTCAGGAGCAAAAGTGTGCTTACGAATTGGGGGAATTAGGTCTTTCACTTTGTAAGACGGTGTCGGCATCTTTTGATTTTTTAAGTCATAAGCCGGCTAATATTTGGTGAGATATGTCTCATTGGCAATCATACTGGCCAGGGGACGTATGTTCTTCATGCAGGTGGCAAAATCTTTCTGGTCAAAAGGGGTGCCGTCCTCTTTAAAGCTTGGATATCCGATAGATATATCAGCCAGGTCTAGCTCCGGTAGCCATGCCTTGGCCCAGCTTAAAGCTATCACAGCTCCGGCTCTTGCGGATGATCGCTTCATCTCACTCAACCTTTCAGGCAGAATAGAATGCTTCCTCAACACGTCAACCAAGAGCGTGGGGCCTTGGTTAGATGGAGAAATTGTGGCCAACGCACGCTGAGCCCCAGTATAAAGTTGCTCCACTAGCGTATAAACCGCCTTCAGCTTCACAAGCATGTCTTGGTTGAGATTGGTGCTCCTGGGGCCTGCATAATAATCATGGATGGGTTAAAGGCAGTCCATATCATCAAGGAGAATATTCAAATTTGACAATCATAAGGCGACTTACCAAAGATAGCCGAAACCATCTGAGACACATGAAGTCCCAAGCCTTTTTCAAGCAACAACACTTGGCACTTGGGGGCTAATGTCTAACAAAAAAGTTACTCCTGCAACGGCTTATGTGAATAAGTCCCAAGCACTTTGCGAGCAAGAATACTCGGCACGTGGGGGCTAATGCATATTGCTTGTCTTCTTACTACTTTACGGTGACCCGGTTGTGTTTCAAACGGCCACAGCCGGCTCATGTGAACTATAAAAATCCTTTAAGACAGATTTTTAAGCAGTCTGGCAAAGAGTATCCTTTATGCTTATAGTCAATCTAAGTCTACAGCATATTCATCATAAACAGGACTTGGGGGCTGGTAGGATGTGCATAATTCAATAAAGGAAGAGCTCATACCTCAAATTTTCGGTGCATTTGCTTCACCATGTCAACTTCAAGGTCATGACTGTTGTGTACTTGACTGAGATAGCCAGAATATACTTCACCAATGCTTAATTGGGAGTAGTCCGCAACATCAAATCTTACTTTGTGATGTTCAAGGTGCTCCTCCTTGGCAGAGTGCTTGACCAAAACTGTAGACCTTCCCCGGCTCTCTAAAGCCGGTGTTGGTGATCACCACGTCATCATCATGAGTATCAGCCGTTTTCACTAGACTGGATGCTTCAGGATTCAAAGGGTCATCACTGGCTTGCTCCATAGGAGGGTCAGAAGTCACTGGTGGGTCATCAAGAACCGGCTCTGATGGTGGAGGAACAGAGTCTTCAGGTGTTGTCGTTTGTTGTTCCGGTTCACTAACTTTCGGGTCTTTGACCGGCTTATTCACCCTTGCTTTCTTGATGGTTTTAGCTTTTCCACTGTATGAGTCATGAAAGGTAAGTATAAGTATTAAAGAGTATAAATGAGCAAATAAATAATTATTATTACCCGAGAGCAGTCTTGAAAGCCGGCAGATGAGACTGAGATGAGTTGCCGGAAGAGGATCGAGATGTTTCCTGATAATTCGAGTCGGAGCAATTAAGTGGTTGACGGGTGAGACCCGCCAGAGGATATAAAGAATTTAAATCAGGGGTAACCTCATTTTGACGCTTCCTCGGAGTGTTCGGTAAGCCAGAAGATACTTCTTCATCCCTGCTAGTCCGAGTCTGTCGCTGGCTCTCGTGCTGCTGTTGCTTCAAAAGAAAGAGAGGATCCAGATGAGCTAAGGGGTGTGAAAAGCTTACTTTCCGGGTTACTCTTCGAATTTCTGTCTTGGCAAGGGCTCGGAGTCGGAGGAAATGATAGTTACCTCTTCTTCAATTGCTTGACAGGTCCCCGTGTCATCCTGATGATAATCAATGTCGATAAGATGGTTGAAAAAGGAGCCAAGAGAGTCAAGGGATACCTCCGACTCAGAGTTGTCCTCGAGTTCAAGCATCTCAGAAGCACTTGGGGTCTTCTTTCCCTTCTTCTTGGCGATTTTCTTGGCTGCTTTCTTGGCTTTCCTGGCCCTCTTGGTAGCTTCATGATCATATTCTTTCTTCCAAAAGTCATCATCAGCCTGTGAAAGTCATCAAGGCCAAGTTAAAACAAACTATTTAAGGATGAAGGCAAAATAAATGATTTGGCGGCTTACCTCTGGTGTCGGGTTAGATTTGCAGAAAGGGCTCAAGCCCACCTTGCTACAATCTGCTGGGCTTTCATGCAGAAGTGACTTCGTCACCTTGTTGATGGCTTCGTTAGTTAAGTCCATGGAGTTGTGGTGTAGTGGATCCTTTTTCTCACCCGTGTAGGTACATATTAAGCCGGAGCGGTGGCTCAAGGGAATGACCCGCCATGCAACCCAGCACCAGACCAAGTCAATACCGGTTAAGCCGTTCCCCAACAGAGCCTTGACCTTGGCAATGGTGGGGGCGAGTTTTGCGTTCAGCTGCTGTTAGCTTGTCAGGGAGGATATGTTTTGAGTCCAGGCGCAGGGTGCAAAAGCTGGGGAGTGGGTTCTCGTCAGCCGGAGAAGTATCTTTAAAATAGAACCATGTTTGATTCCAATCCTTTGCGATGACTCGGCAGATGAGCATAAAGAAAGATAGCATCTCTCCTTCGCTGAATTGAAATTCCACCAAGTTCCAGACTGGGTCCATAAGAATACTCGTCTTGGCGGTTCAAATAAAAGTACTCTCTAAATAACTCCACATTGGGCTCCTCTTGAAGGTACACCTCACAGAACACTTGGAAATTGCATATATTTGACAGGGAATTGGGTCCGATGTCTTGAGGATGAAGGTTGAAAAAGTGCAGAACATCCCGGAAGATGTTAGAGCCAGGCGGTGAGAAGCCCCGGTTCATATGATCAGTGAAGACAATGACTTCGCCTTCCTTTGGCTGAGGTTTCTCTTCTTTCGGCTTGGGGACGCGGTAAGACATGACAGACTTCTTCGGCAGATAACCAGTTTTCACAAAGTCTTGAGGTGTGTTTTCCGTGACGATGGAGGGAACCCAGTTACAGGAAGTGGTTGTTTTGGGCAGCATTATGAAGAAGGAAGCCTAAAAATAAAAATAACAAATTTTGCCGGTTCAAATTAAGCCGGGCGGAAAGTACTACAACACATATTCAGAATGGCGGCTTAAAGGGGCCTAATGGTATATGACTAGCTACAGTGGGTTATGTAAGCCGCCATGAACAGATTGATTCGTATCCATAAAAGAGTGAAGCTTGCTAAAATGTTGAAGCTAATGACAACTGGTAATATAAGCCGCCATGACTAGGTGGATCTATCAAGGGGCAAATTTTTGCTAAGTACCAGGCAAACAAGTTTCACAGATTACAATTATTATTTCGGACCAATGGCAGTTCAGAAAAAGAAAATAAATCAAACCTAAAAACTGTGCAGGGGAGTTCATAAGCTCTAAGGAGATCTCTTTCCAAGGAAAAAGGGTCTGCTAGCATTGGAGACAAAGGTAAAACTACTACCACACAAGTTTTATGTCGTCTTCACATCAAAAGGTGCTACAGTTGAAGAACTACGAAGAACACGAAGAATAGCCGAAACCCTAATGCGATCTGGAGTGTTGGAGGAGGAGCATGATACGTCTCCAATGTTTCTATAATTTTTTATTGTTCCATGCTATTATATTACCTGTTTTGGATGTTTATGGGCTTTACTATACACTTTTATATCATTTTTGGGAATAACCTATTAACCGGAGGCCCAACCCAAATTGCTATTTTTTTGCCTATTTCAGTGTTTCGAAGAAAAGGAATATCAAACGGATTCCAAACGGAATGAAACCTTCGGGAGCGATCTTTTTGGAACAAACGTGATCCATAGGACTTGGAGTGGAAGTTAAGAAACAAGCGAGGTGGCCATGAGGGTGCCCGGTGCGCCCCCTACAGGTGGGCGCGCCCCACCCTCGTGGGCTCCTCGATCGTCCATTGACATACTCCTTCCTCCTACATATACCCATGTACCCCGAAAATATCAGAAGCAACCACGAAAAACTATTTCCACCACCGTAACCTTCTGTATCCACGAGATCCATCTTGGAGCCTTCACCGGCGCTCCACCGGAGGGGGAATCAATCACGGAAGGCCTCTACATCATCTCCAAGGCCTCTCCGATGAGTTGTGAGTAGTTTACCATAGACCTTCAGGTCCATAATTATTAGCTAGATGGCTTCTTCTCTCTCTTTGAATCTCAATACAAAGTTCTCCTTGATCTTCTTGGAGATCTATTCGATGTAACTCTTTTTGTGGTGTTTTTGTCGAGATCCGATGAATTGTGGGTTTATGATCAAGTTTATCTATGAGAAATATTTGAATCTCCTCTGAATTCTTTTATGTATGATTGGTTATCTTTGCAAGTCTCTTCGAATTATCAGTTTGGTTTGGCCTACTAGATTGATCTTTCTTGCAATGGGAGAAGTGCTTAGCTTTGGGTTCAATCTTGCGGTGTCCTTTCCCAGTGACAGCAGGGGCAGCAAGGCACGTATTGTATTGTTGCCATCGAGGATAAAAAGATGGGGTTTATATCATATTGCTTGAGTTTATCCCTCTACATCATGTCATCTTGCTTAATGCGTTACTATGTTCTTATGAACTTAATACTCTAGATGCATGCTGATAGCGGTCGATGTGTGGAGTAATAGTAGTAGATGCAGAATCGTTTCGATCTACTTGTCACGGACGTGATGCCTATATACATGATCATGCCTAGATATTCTCATAACTATTGCCTTTTCTATCAATTGCTCGACAGTAATTTGTTCACCCACCATAATAATTATGCTATCTTGAGAGAAGCCACTAGTGAAACCTATGGCCCCCGGGTCTATCTTTATCATATAAGCTTTCAATCTACTTTTATTTGCATCTTTACTTTTCCAATCTATATTATAAAATACCAAAATATATTTATCTTGTCATATTATCTCTCTTAGATCTCACTTTCGCAAGTGGTCGTGAAGGGATTGACAACCCCTTTATTGTGTTGGTTGCGAGTTCTTGTTTGTTTGTGTAGGTTCATGGGACTTGTGAGGAGCCTCCTACTGGATTGATACCTTGGTTCTCAAAAACTGAGGGAAATACTTACGCTACTATTGCTGCATCACCCTTTCCTCTTCAAGGAAAACCAACGCAATCTCAAGATGTAGCAAGAAGGATTTCTGGTGCCTTTGCCGGGGAGGTCTTCGCTCAAGTCAAGACATACCAAGTACCCATCACAAACTCATCTCCCTTGCACTTACATTATTTCCCATTTGCCTCTCGTTTTCCCTCTCCCCCACTTCACCCTTGCCGTTTTATTCACCCTCTCTTTCCCAATCTCCTCTCTCTCTTTCGCTTGCCTTTTTGTTTGCTTGTGTGTTGGATTGCTTGTCACGATGGCGCAAGACAATACCAAATTGTGTTCCAATACCAATAATAATGATTTCCTTAGTACTTCGATTGCTCCTCTTAATGATGTTGAGTCTTGTGAAATCAATGCTGCTTTGCTAAATCTTGTTATGAAAGATCAATTCTCTGACCTTCCTAGTGAAGATGCTCTACCCATCTAAAAAACTTTGTTGATTTGTGTGAGATGCAAAAGAAGAAAGATATGGATAATGATATTGTTAAATTGAAGTTATTTCCGTTTTCACTTAGAGATCATGCTAAAATTTGGTTTCGTCTTTGCCTAAGAATAGTATTTATTCATGGAATAAGTGCAAAGATGTTTTTATCTCTAAGTATTTTCCTCCCGCTAAGATCATCTCTTTTAGGAACGATATTATGAGTTTTAAAACAACTTGATCATGAGCATGTTGCCCAATCTTGGGAAAGAATGAAATTGATGATTCACAATTTCCCTACTCATGGTTTGAATTTATGGATGATCATACAAAAATTTTATGCTGAATTGAATTTTGCTTCTAGAAATTTTTTAGATTCATCCGCGGGAGGCACGTTTATGGAAATCACCCTAGGAGAAGCTACTAAACTTCTTGATAATATTATGGCTAATTATTCTCAATGGCACACCAAAAGATCTACTAGTAAAAAAGTGCATGCTATAGAAGAAATTAATGTTTTGAGTGGGATGATGGATGAACTTATGAAATTGTTTGCTACTAAGAGTGCTCCTATTGATCCCAACAATATGCCTTTGTCTACTTTGATTGAGGAATACTAATGAATCTATGGATGTATATTTTGTTGGTAGGAATAATTTTGGTAACAATGCTTATAGAGGAAACCTTAATCCTAGACCGTTCCCTAGTAATTCCTCTAATAATTATGGTAATTCCTACAACAACTCTTATGGAAATTTTAATAAGATGCCCTCTGATTTTGAGAATAGCGTTAAAGAATTTATGATCTCTCAAAAGAATTTTAATGCTTGCTTGAAGAAAAATTGCTTAAAGTTGATGATTTGGCTAGGAACGTTGATATACTTTTGCTTGATGTTGATTCTTTGAAACTTAGATCTACTCCTCCTAAGCATGATATCAATGAGTCTCTCAAGGCTATGAGAATTTCCATTGATGAGTGCAAAGAAAGAACCGCTAGATTGCGTGCTAAGAAAGATTGCTTTTTTGAAGGCGTGTTCTTCTAGTTTCCATGAAAATAATGATGAAGATCTAAAAGTTATTGATGTGTCCCCTATTAAATCTTTGTTTTTCAATATGAATCTAATAATGATGGGACTGAAGATGAGTCAACTTTAGTTAAAAGGCGTCCCAATGATTCGGAGTTTTTAGATCTTGATGCTAAATTTGGTAAAAGTTGGATTGGAGAGGTCAAGGCTTTAAATAGCATTGAACCTACTATCTTGGATTTCAAGGAATTTAATTATGATAATTTTTTTAGAAGATTGTATTTCCTTGTTGCAATCCGTTTTGAATTCTCCTCATGCTTATAGTCAAAATAAAGCCTTTACCAAACATGTTATTCATGCCTTGATGCAATCTTATGATGAAAAACTTAATTTGGAAGTTTCTATACCTAGAAAGCTTAATGATGAGTGGGAACCTACTATAAAGATTAAAATTAAATATCATGAGTGTTATGCTTTGTGTGATTTGGGTGCTAGTGTTTCCACGATTCCGAAAACTTTATGTGATATTCTAGGTTTCCATGATCTTGATGATTGCTCTTTAAATTTGCACCTTGTGGATTCCACCATTGAAAAGCCTATGGGAAGGATCAATGATGTTCTTATTGTTGCAAATAGGAACTATGTGCCCATAGATTTTATCGTTCTTGACATAGATTGCAATCTTTCATGTCCTATTATTCTTGGTAGACCTTTCCTTAGAACGATTGATGCGATTATTGATATGAAGGAAGGGATATTAGATTCCAATTTCCATTAAGGAAAGGCATGGAGCACTTTCCAAGAAATAAATTTAATTTACCTTATGAATCTATCATGCGATCTACTTATGAATCAAGTGCCAATGATGGCACTACTTAGATCTATCCTCGCTTTTATGCCTAGCTAGGGGCGTTAAACGATAGCGCTAGTTGGGAGGCAACCCAATTTTACTTTTGTTTTTCTTTTTGCTTATGTTTAGTAATAAATATTTCATCTACCTTCTGCTTAGATGTGTTTTCATGTTTTAATTAGTGTTTGTGCCAAGTAGAACCTATAGGATAACCTATGGTGATAGTTAATTTGATTCTGCTGAAAAACAGAAACTTTGCGCTCACGAGAAAAAAAATCAATAAATAACAGAAATGTGATTTTGCGTTATTCTTTTTTCTGTAGATTAAAAGGCAAATTTCCTAGGACGTCCTATTATGGTAGGATTTTTAGTGTTCCAGAAGTATTCGTAAGTTACAGATTGCTACAGATTGTTTTGTTTTTGACAGATTCTGTTTTTCGTGTGTTGTTTGCTTATTTTGATGCATCTATGGCTAGTATGTAGGGGTATGAACCATAGAGAAGTTGTAATACAGTAGGTTTAACACCAATATAAATAAAGAATGAGTTAATTAAAGTACATTATGTGGTGGTTTTCTTTCTTGCACTAACGGAGCTTATGAGATTTCCTATTGAGTTTTGTGTTGTGAAGTTTCCAAGTTTTAGGTAAAGATTTGATGGACTATGGAATAAGGAGTGTCAAGAGCCTAAGCTTGGGGATTCCCATGGAACCCCAAGATATTCAAGGATAACTAAAAGCCTAAGCTTGGGGATTCCCCGGAAGGCATCCCCTCTTTCGTCTTCGTCTATCGGTAACTTTACTTGGAGCTATATTTTTATTCGCCACATGATATGTGTTTTGCTTGGAGCGTCTTGTATGATATTAGTCTTTGCTATTTAGTTTACCACAATCATCCTTGCTGTACACACCTTTTGGGAGAAACCCACTTGAGTGGAATTTACTAGAATACTCTATGTGCTTCACTTATATCTTTTGAGCTAGATAGTTTTTGCTCTAGTGCTTCACTTATATCTTTTAGAGCACGGCTGTAGCTTTATTTTGTAGAAATTGTTAATATCTCATGCTTCACTTATATTATTTTGAGAGTCTCTTAGAACAGCATGGTATTTGCTATGGTTATAAAATTGGTCCTAGAATGATGGGCATCCAAGTTGGGTATAATAAAAACTATCATAGGAAGTGAATTGGATGCTATGATAAATTTGATACTTGATAATTGTTTTGAGATATGGAGGTAGTGATATTAGAGTCATGATAGTTGGGTGATTATGAATTTAAATAATGCTTGCATTTAAGTTGGCAAGTCCCGTAGCATGCACGTATGGTAAAAGTTGTGTAACAAATTTGAAGCATGAGGTGTTCTTAGATTGTGCATCCTTATGAGTGGCGGTCAGGGACGAGCGATGTTCTTTTCCTACCAATCTATCCCCCTAGGAGCATGCGCGTAGTGCTTGGTTTTTGATGACTTGTAGATTTTTGCAATAAGTGTATGAGTTATTTTTGACTAATGTTGAGTCCATGGATTATACGCACTCTCACCCTTCCATCATTGTTAGCCTCTTCGGTACCGTGCATTACCCTTTCTCACCTTGGGAGTTGGTGCAAACTTCGCCAGTGCATACAAACCCCGTGATACGATACGCTCTATCGCACATAAACCTCCTTATATCTTCCTCAAAACAACCACCATACCTACCTACTATGGCATTTCCATAGCCATTCCGAGATATATTGCCATGCAAGTTCCACCGTTCCGTTCATCATCATAACACGCATCATTATTATCATATTGCCTTGCATGATCATGTAGTTGACATCGTATTTGTGGCAAAGCCACCATGCATAATTTTTCATACATGTCACTCTTGATTCATTGCCCATCCCGGTACACCGCCGGAGGCATTCATATAGAGTCATATCTTGTTCTAGTATTGAGTTGTAATTCATGAGTTGTAAATAAATAGAAGTGTGATGATCATCATTATTAGAGCATTGTCCCCCCCCCAAAAAAAAAGAAAGGCCAAATAAAAAAAAAGAAAGGCCAAAAAAAGGAAATGCAAAAAAGGCCCAAAAAAATAAAAAAATAAAAAAGGGGGCAATGTTACTATGCTTTTCCACACTTGTGCTTCAAAGTAGCACCATGTTCTTCATATAGAGAGTCTCATATATTGTCATTTTCATATACTAGTGGGAATTTTTCATTATAGAACTTGGTTTGTATATTCCTACGATGGGCTTCCTCAAAATGCCCTAGGTCTTCGTGAGCAAGCAAGTTGGATGCACACCCACTAGTTTCTTTTGTTGAGCTTTCATACCTTTATAGCTCTAGTTCATCTGTTGCATGGTAATCCCTACTCCTCATGTTGACATCAATTGATGGGCATCTCCATAGCACATTGATTATCCTCGTCAATGTGAGACTTTCTCCCTTTTTGTCTTCTCCACACAATCTCCATCATCATATTCTATTCCACCCATAGTGCTATATCCATGGCTCTCGCTCATGTATTGCGTGAAAGTTGAAAAAGGTTGAGATTATTTAAGTACGAAACAATTGCTTGGCTTGTCATCGGGGGTGTGCAAGATGGGAGCATTTTTGTGTGATGAAAATGAAGCATGACCTAACTATATGATTTTGTAGGGATGAACTTTACTTAGCCATGTTATTTTGAGAAGACATGATTGCTTTGATTAGTATGCTTGAAGTATTACTATTTATTATGTCAATATGAACTTTTATTTTGAATCATCTAGATCTGAACATTCATGCCACAATAAAGAAAATTATATTGAGAATTATGCTAGGTAGCATTCCACATCAAAAATTCTGTTTTTATCATTTACCTACTCGAGGACGAGCATGAATTAAGTTTGGGGATGCTTGATACGTCTCCAACGTATCTATAATTTTGATTGTTCCATGCTATTATATATTACCCGTTTTGGATGTTTGTGGGCTTTACTTTACACTTTTATATCATTTTTGGGACTAACCTACTAACCGGAGGCCCAACCCGAATTGCTGTTTTTTTGCCTATTTCAGTATTTCAAAGAAAAGGAATATCAAACGGAGTCCAAATGGAATGAAACCTTTGGGAGCGATCTTTTTGGAACAAACGTGATCCAGAGGACTTGGAGTGGAAGTCAAGAAACAAGCGAGGCGGCCACGAGGGTGCCAGGCGTGCCCCCTACAGGTAGGCGCGCTCCCACCCTTGTGGGCCCCTCGATCGTCCACCGACATACTCCTTCCTCCTACATATACTCATGTACCCCAAAAACATCAGAAGTGACCACGAAAAGCTATTTCCACCGCCGTAACCTTCTGTATCCACGAGATCCCATCTTGGAGCCTTTTCGGCGCTCCGCCGGAGGGGGAATCGATCACGGAGGGCTTCTACATCAACACCATAGCCTCTCCGATGAGTTGTGAGTAGTTTACCACAGAACTTCGGGTCCATAGTTATTAGCTAGATGGCTTCTTCTCTCTCTTTGAATCTCAATACAATGTTCTCCTCGATCTTCTTGGAGATCTATTCGATGTAACTCTTTTTGCGGTGTGTTTGTCGAGATCCGATGAATTGTGGGTTTATGATCAAGTTTATCTATGAGAAATATTTGAATCTCCTCTGAATTCTTTTATGTATGATTGGTTATCTTTGTAAGTCTCTTCAAATTATTAGTTTGGTTTGGCCTACTAGATTGATCTTTCTTGCAATGGGAGAAGTGCTTAGCTTTGGGTTCAATCTTGCGGTGTCCTTTCCCAGTGACAGCAGGGGTAGCAAGGCACGTATTGTATTGCTGCCATCGAGGATAAAAAGATGGGGTTTATATCATATTGATTGAGTTTATCCCTCTACATCATGTCATCTAGCTTAATGTGTTACTTTGGTCTTATGAACTTAATACTCTAGATGCATGCTGGATAGCGGTCGATGTGTGGAGTAATAGTAGTAGATGCAGGCAGGAGTCGGTCTACTTGTCGCGGATGTGGTGTCTATATACATGATCATGCCTAGATATTCTCATAACTATGCACTTTTCTATCAATTACTCGATAGTAATTTGTTCACCCACCATAATACTTATGCTATCTTGAGAGAAGCCACTAGTGAAACCTATGACCCCCGGGTCTATTTCCCATCATATAAGTTTCCGGTCTACTTTATTTTGCAATCTTTACTTTTCAATCTATATCATAAAAACACCAAAAATATTTATCTTATCTTATTATCTCTATCAGATCTCACTTTCGCAAGTGGCCGTGAAGGGATTGACAACCCCTTTATCGCGTTGGTTGCGAGGTTCTTGTTTGTTTGTGTAGGTACGAGGGACTTGCGTGTAGCCTCCTACTGGATTGATACCTTGGTTCTCAAAACTGAGGGAAATACTTACGCTACTTTGCTGTATCACCCTTTCCTCTTCAAGGGAAAACCAACGCAGTGCTCAAGAGGTAGCATGCACTTACAGATGCAGATCAGACTGCGGTGGAGCGCCAGAGTTTCTCTGGTCCGAATCAGGTTGGATGCAGCAGCCAAGAACAAGGAGGGCAGTGTGCTTCATGGCAGCGGCGGAGCTCGAGCGGCAGGAGAGTCACCAAGAGGAAGGAGACGAAGGAAAGGGGGGAGAATGAGAAGGGGTCGTTCAACCCTATTTATAAGGAAGGGTAACAGATGGGCGCGAAAAATGAGGAGGCCAAAAAACATGGTTATCCAGCTGTCGGTGTCAAAACCAGTGGATCTCGGGTAGGGGGTCCCAAACTGTGCGTCTAAGGCTAATGGTAACAGGAGACTGGGGACACGATGTTTACCCAGGTTCGGGCCCTCTCGATGGAGGTAATACCCTACTTCCTGCTTGATTGATCTTGATGATATGAGTATTACAAGAGTGGATCTACCACGAGATCAGAGAGGCTAAACCCTAGAAGCTAGCCTATGGTATGATTGTTGATGATAATGATGATGAGTCCTACGGACTAAACCCTCCGGTTTATATAGACACTGGAGGGGGCTAGGGTTACACAGAGTCGGTTTACAGAGAAGGAGATCTACATGTGAATCGCCAAGCTTGCCTTCCACGCCAAGGAGAGTCCCATCCGGACACGGGACAAAGTCTTCTATCTTGTATCTTCATAGTCCAACAGTCCGGCCAAAGTACATAGTCCGGCAGTCCGGATACCCCCTTATCCAGGACTCCCTCAGTAGCCCCTGAACCAGGCTTCAATGACGATGAGTCCGGCGCGTAGATTGTCTTCGGCATTGCGAGGAGGGTTCCATCTCTGAATACTCCAAGATAAATTCCGAACACAAGGACCATGTCCGGCTCTGCAAGATAACATTCCATATATCACTGTAGAGAGAATAATAATAATCCATGAATCCAATCTGCTGACAATTCTTTGAAGAGCGACATCACGCCACGGTCCGTTTTTTATTTGAACCGTTCCTACAACTTGCTACCGCACACACCACGAGGCGGTTTCCTTGGCACATCCTGTCAGAGCAGAGATCGTGTTCCCCTTATTGCGGGATTCTCATCAATACGGGTATGGGTAATCCAACCGTGCCTGTTGGCATGACCCCGTGTTTTTAGGCAAGTCCTGAATGACCGCGTTCGGGGACGCTTGATATTCTTCCCCCTTTATAAAGGAGCCGAGGCCTATCCCTCTGTCTCCATGCTCGCACATCTCGCACCCTGAGTCCCAACACCTAAAGTCCGAGCTTAAGCACCCCGGATCTTCAATCATGTCCGGATTTGGCCATCAAGGCCGATGGATGGCTTCCTCTGTCATAGAGGAGGATATTGCGAAGCTTAGGGAGGCTGGGTATTTGACCGCCGATGTCAAGCACAGGCTTCCTGCTCCCGAACATGTTATCCCCACTCCCGAGACCAACGAGAGCGTCGTATTTGTCTCACACTTCCTCCGGGGCTTAGGTCTTACTCTTGATCCCTTCATGAGAGGGCTCATGCACTACTACGGGCTAGATTTCCACGATCTAGCTCCGGATTCCATCCTCCACATCTCATCATTTATCATTGTGTGTGAAGCCTTCCTTCACATTGCCCCCCACTTCGGCTTATGGCTCAAGACTTTCGATGTGAAGCCGAAGATAATTGAGGAGCGACACGCAGAGTGTGGAGGTGCCATAATAAGCAGGAATGCTGATGCCCCATGGCCAGAAGGCTCCTTCCCGGAGGTATATGACTTATGGCAACGGAGGTGGTTCTATGTCACAGCTCCCCGAGGCTCAAAGTGGGCGGCCGTGCCTGCCTTACGCTCGGGCCCTCCACCTCAACTGGCATCGTGGGCCAACGTGGGACTAAACTGGGGGGCCTGCGAATGATGTACCAATGCTACAAAGCCGCATTCAGGAGCTCCTCGAGAGGGACATTAGTCTCGTCAAAATAATCCAAGTAATGCTAGTCCGGCGGATCCTGCCGTGCAAACGCCGGCCTCTCCGGATGTGGGAATTCAATCCAGAAGGTCCGCGGACCATTCAGCACTTCTTCGGCATGACGCTCGAAGGGATGTATAAGTTTTTCTTTGGACCACGAATAAAGTGTCCGGACACCACTGAGGATGCGGGCCTGAGCTGCAATCGCCTCGATACCCAAGTAAGTAACCCTATAACCGAACACCTTGCTTATATTTGTCATGGCATTGATCTTAACACTGTCCGCAACCAGGATTGGCTTAGTAAGGCGGAGAGGATCAGGTGTCCGGCCCCTCTTCCCGAAGGTTCGCCTGGCCCGGCAATGGCCAGGATTCTTGAACGGACACTAAGTAGGGTGCCACCAGAGAGAGCTGAAGGGGAGAGCGGGGAGGCCAAGAGTGGGCCTCACACATTGCGCACCCGAACCGGGGGAATCGGTGCCTCCGTGGAGGAGGAGAATCGGGGAGGCGATTCTGAGGTTTCCTCCCCCCGCGGGAAGAAAAGGGTTGCCTCCAAAGATTTGGAGACGGGGGGCCTAAACAAGGGAAAAGAACTTCGCCAAAGGGCCCTGCCCCAAGGGCGTCCTCACTGCATAGTGCCCGCCAACGAGCCAGCCCTCCACCAAGCTGTAAGTTTTATTAAGAAAAGATCTTATTGCTTTTTCCTCTGAGAGTAATAACCAGAACCTTATTTTTTGTAGCCCGGCCAGCAGTTCATCTCAACAGGGTTCGTCTTCGGGGGATCTTCTTCCGGAGATGATGGAGAGTGAAACCCCACCTGCCTCTCCGCCCCATGAGGCGGGCGACCCTGAGGTATCGTCATAGAGGAGTCCGGATCCAATGGGGCCGGAAGCTAACACTTCGGCCGCCCCGAGCCCAGCGCGTTCGGCTCCTGTGGTGGACAATGGAAAGGGTCCGGGAGAGTCCGGTGTCTGGCCAAACACGCTGACGGGCCTCCTGGAGTTAGCTGATCTCTTGGAGGATCATCGTACCCTAATGGGTACGGTGTCAGAGAAAATTTCCTCCGCCACAAGTGGTTTAAATGAAGCTTTTAGGAGCCTGCTCAAAGGCTTTGAGGTAAGCCGCAATTTTTAGTTGAGCCACGCGCAATACATGCACTCCATGTAGATAGTAGCCCCTGAGACTGTGGATGCCAGCTCATGGCGGCAACCGGAGGATCAAACTCCCAGTTAATGATCGCACTTGCATTGATGTGCAGGTTGCTAAGGGTTCAGCAATAGACCAAGCCGCTGAATGCGCCGAATTGAGGCGGTAGATTGACGTTGTGGAGGCCGACGTCACGCTTGTGAACAAGCGATTCGAGGAGTCGCGGAGTATGCTTTCCTATATCCACACTATTTTTGCAAGAAGGTTGAAATGTTAATGTGATGTTATGTAGTTGCAAGCAGAGCTGCTGCCATTGAGGCCCTGAGGGCGGAGCTTGCTCTAGCCAAGGAACAAGCTCGGATTAGCAATGCGGCTGCTCTAAAGGCAGCGGAAGAATTAAAGGCCGAACAGGCCGCTCGTCTCCGAAGCGAGGAGAAGATAGCTGAGATGGTTGTGGAGCTGAGGGACGCCGCCGGCTGGTATGAGCTTCTCGAAAAGGAGAATCAAACAAAGGCGGCCGACCTGAAGAAGGCGATGGATTCAGCTAAAGAGATGCGCTCTCAGATTAGAGACGCACGGGAGGAACTTCGACAAGCCGGAGAAATCGCGGCCGGAAGTCCTTATGTGTTGCGGATGAAGTTTTTAGATCCAAAGTATGCTCCGTTGGATAAGCTATGGAGCGCCGCAGATGAGTATGCGGACTTGGCGAAGAGTGCGGCTGATGCGACCAAGTTATTCAAGGATCATGAGGATAACAAAATGGAGAGGTTCTTCTGGTCGCAATTTAATGCTCCAGCGCACTCCTTGCCCTTGAGTGAGAAAATGGCCGCTATAGCCGAGCTCCATAGGCTGTCCGGTCTTGCAATGAGGTCTGTAATAGACCATCTGTGGCCGAAGGAGCCGAAGTCGGACAGTTACTTTGGTTTGGTGCAACGATTATTTGGCGCCAGAGCGCAGATTGATGCCATGAAGAGATCGGCGTGCATAGAGGGTGCGCGGATGGCTTTTGCCCGTGTGAAAACATATTGGGCGGATATGGAGGCCACCCGTATTGCAACCTGGGGTCCGGCAGGAAGCCAAGACCCAGCCGAGCAATATGTTGACCAGGTCATAGACGGTGCTCATAGAATAGAGGCCAAGTGCTCCAAGAATGTCATGTTTGAGTGACGAAATTGTAAACAACTATGTGTTTGATTATAGAGGTTGCTTGTTTTATATATATATATATATATATATATATATATATATACTTTTGCCTGAAAGTATTATAGTGTCTCCTATGCGGCTATTTATATATGCATATAATCATGAAAGTTAGTGGTCGTTGGCTTCAGCCCCCACGCACATAATGCGGGGGTGTTCGAGAAAATATGCGTGAACACACTTGATCCAACGTCTTGGTCCATTAAGGAGGTGATCGCATGTCGAACCAGGCAACCGGACTATATAGCTGTAACACTTTCGCTTAGCTATAGGAGTTGAAAGGTGGGGCTACTATATAGCCCCTGGTACTTCCACGTGCACCCGGATACGATGCGCGTACTTGACCGGTAGACCGGTCCTTCGTTAATGCGGCAGAATCCTATAGATTCCAATGAGTCCTCGAGTGGTTGATCAGTCTCTCGCTATATCATGACAGTCAGTTTTCAGCTTTCTCTACTGAGGTGCTCATCCGGAATAACCAGGGCACAATCGCAGTAGTTCTCATTTAGCCGCCTTAGCCGATAGAACGGAACGTAAGGCAGCAAACCCAGGAGCCGGGCTAACCCAACATTTGACCAAAGACATGATTTGGAGCTGATGCATATAAGGCCAAACTCGTGACGCCGAACACTCCGGAAGGTATTCGGACTTTATAACATATATTGGGCTGAATAATGCCCTTGACCATGTGGTTCCAGTTACGCGCACTTATATGTTGTGGCAAAAAGCCTAAAATGCCAGTGTCCCTTACAGGTGTATGAAATACCCAAGGGACGTTGAGCAACAAGAGACAGTAAAGAAGGTTTACGCAGGGGCTTAATCTAAAGAGAAACCTGTGGGCGGGGCCCTGCTGCATGTATGCGCCTGTGTCTCCGTTGTGCCGTATCCTGGAAGGGTGTCGCACTGGTAGTGTCTGTGACAATGAAAGAAAAAGAAAACATGCGAAAAGTTAGTTATGCTCGAGAAATGTTCGAGATCCGGCATGTTAACGAGGCAAGCCGAACTGTGGGATTGTGTTACATGTTTTCAGCCCCTCGTATTATTTGTGGGGACACATGTGCAGCCCTGGCTCATGTTTATCCGAGCCATTGTGAAGAATGGTGTATTGGACTCGTCTAACCATGTCCGTGGTCTTGACGACCGGTCATGCGTTTCAGAGGGAGAGGCCGCCTAGAGTCCAGCAGCGGGAACTGCCGCATACTGTTCTGTGTTTCCGCTAACCGTGATGATGCCGCGTGGACCGGGCATTTTGAGTTTAAGGCAGGCGTAGTTTGGTATTGCGTTAAAGCAAGCGAAGGTCGGTCTTCCAAGCAATGCATGATAGTCGCTGCTGAAGGGAGCAATGTTGAAGAGTAAGTTCTCACGTCTGAAATTGTTGGGAGAACCGAATGTTACTTCCAACACGAGAGAGCCCCAGCAATGGGCCACGACGCCTGGAATTACTCCATTGAAGGTGGCGTTGTTTTGATTTATTCTGGATGGGTCTATCCCCATCCTTCGGATGGTGTCTTAACATATCAAATTAAGACTATTGTCGCCGTCCATTAGGACGCGAGTAAGATGGTATCCATCAATCATTGGGTCGAGCACCAAGGCAGCCGATTCTCCGTGCCGGATACTGGCGGGTAGTCCCTGTGATCAAAAGTGATCGGGCATGTTGCCCAGGGATTAAATTGGGGGGCTACGAACTCTGCGTGAGTTGCGTGTACCATGTTTACCGTTTTGACTTCCGGTGGGAATTGTTTCTGGCCCCTAGTGTTCGGCTGGTGAGGCTCATCCTCGTCTTCGCTTGGTGTTTCCCTTCCCTTATGTTCGGTGTTTAACTTGTCAGCCTGCTTGAAAACCCAACATTCTCTATGGGTATGATTTGCAGGTTTGTCGGAAGTGCCATGGATTTGGCACAATCTGTCCAGGACTTTGTTCAGGCCGGATGGTTCCTCTTTACTGTCGTTAAATGGCTTTTTTTCCTTGACCAGGTCGAGAGCCCCTAAATTCGGCGTTGATCGCTGTGCTGTCCGGACTATCGTTATTCTGACATTTGTTCTTAGTGTGCCGTGGCTTCTCATTGCCGTCTCGGATTTCGGATGTGCCTGGGTCGCTGGTGCCTTTACGGTCCAACCAGCTGTCCTCGCCCGCACAAAATCGGGTCATGAGGCTTGTTAAGGCTACCATCATTCTCGGCTTTTCTTGGCCGAGGTGTCTGGCAAGACACTCATCTCGGATACTGTGTTTGAAGGTCGCTAAGGCTTCGGCGTTCGGACAGTCGACAATTTGATTCTTCTTAGTGAGGAATCTGTTCCAAAGCTTGCGGGCTGACTATCCGGGCTACTGTATTATGTGACTTAGATCGTCGGCGTCTGGAGGCCGGACATAGGTCCCTTGAAAGTTGGCCCTGAAAGCATCCTCAAGTTCCTCCCAACTTCCAATTGAGTTTTCGGGGAGGCTTTTCAGCCAATGACAGGCTGGTCCTTTTAACTTGAGGGGGAGGTATTTGATGGTGTGGAGGTCGTCCCCACGAGCCATGTGTATGTGAAGGATAAAATCTTCAATCCAGACCCCGGGGTCCGTCGTTCCGTCGTATGACTCTATATTCATGGGTTTGAATCCCTGTGGATATTCATGATCCAGCACCTCATCCGTGAAGCACAGGGGGTGCACAGCCCCTCTGTATCTGGCCGTGTCGTGGCCTGTTGCCGGCTGTTGTTGCTCCCGGTGTTGATTCTGGACTGGTATTCGATCAGCATGATCATTGTGGTGACCATAGTCCCGCGTTGGAGCCTGTCCTCTGGACCCGTAGATGGACCTGGCCGCACTGGCCTTTTTGTCCAGGAGCTCTCGTAAATCGTGTGCGGTATCAGTGGCTGCTCTATCGCGGCCATGAGTTGGTTGGTCCGGCTGAGTAGCCGTATTGTTTTTGGGCCGAATGGGTGATGCGGCTTCATTGTTGAATTCGGGTAGCAGTTTGCACTTTGGGTAGCTCTTTGTGTGGCGATTATCGCCATGTTTTCCTTTGGTGTCTAGCACCTTATTCCATCGTCGGTTGAGCGTATCATGTGCGGCCTTAAGCCTTTGCTTCTGCTTCTTCAGGCTCCGTGCTGTGGCCAGGAGTTTTCTCTGGAGTTTGCCTATTTTTGACTGTTCTTCCGGGATGATGAACACATCATCAACCAGACTGTTATCTTCTTTGGAGGTAGCATGATGAGTTCGGCCCTCTGAATTGTGATCGGGTGTCTGCTCCGGGCTGTGTTCGGCAAGACCTGGTTTATCCTGCTCCATTGTTGGGTCCCTATGGTCGTTGTTGCCTTCGAAATCAACCGGAGTGTCATCCTGTTTTGGGTTGTTATCGCTATTTTTACTGTGACTGGACCTAAGGCGGCGCCTATGCCGTCGTTTTTGCTTTTGCCCGGGGGTTTATCCCCCGTTGTGTCCCTTTTGTCAACATTGTCTTCTTTGGGGGTGTCCAGCATGTAGACGTCGTATGATGAAGTGGCAGTCCAGTGCCGCGTGGGTGGTGGTTTCGGATCTTCCCCTGCATCAACGTCCATACCGTCGATGTTATTGGTGTCGATGTCAAGAATGTCTATTAGGTCATCGACAGTGGCTATAAAGTGGGTGGTGGGTGGGTCACGATTTTCTTTGTCCTCCGTATCCCATACGGGCCGGACATAGTTCGGCCAGGAGTCTTCTGACAGAGAGAGAGACTTTAATGAATCCAGCATGTCTCCGAAGGGTGGGTGCTGAAAGATATCCGCGGCGGCGAACTCCATGACTGGAGCCCAGTCAGATTCGATGTGCACGAGTGCGCCCGGTCCAGAACACACCGCCGGAGATGAGTCCGAGGGTCCGAAGACATAGATCCCTTTAGGAGAGGAGTCTGTGTTCGGCTCCAACACTGAGGAGTGTGCGGCCTCCGGGGCGGGGTCCATCCACCCATCCTTGGAAGGCACGACCCGCCCTGGAGCGGTAGCAGGTGCGATGTTCCGAATACTGTCCGACTACCGATCTAGGTCATGCACATCGTGATTGTTCGGCGCTCCTGACACGGGCCCGAATCCGTTGAAGATCAAGTCTCCACGGATGTCGGTGGTGTAGTTTAGGTTTCCAAACCTGACCTGATGGCCGGGGGCGTAGCTATCGATCTGCTCCAGATGGCCAAGCGAATTGGCCCGCAGTGCAAAGCCGCCGAACACGAAGATCCGTCCGGGAGGAAAGTCTCGCCTAGGACAGCGTGGTTGAAGATTGGAGAAGCCATCTAACCTTGCAGTGACGACACAGAGGAACTCTCAACGAAAGCACCAATGTCGGTGTCAAAACCGACGGATCTCGGGTAGGGGGTCCCGAACTATGCGTCTAAGGCTAATGGTAACATGAGGCTAGGGACACGATGTTTACCCAGGTTCGGGCCCTCTCGATGGAGGTAATACCCTACTTCCTGCTTGATTGATCTTGGTGATATGAGTATTACAAGAGTGGATCTACCACGAGATCGGAGAGGCTAAACCCTAGAAGCTAGCCTATGGTATGATTGTTGATGATAATGATGATGAGTCCTACAGACTAAACCCTCCAGTTTATATAGACACCGTAGGGGACGAGGGTTACACAGAGTCGGTTTACAGAGAAGGAGATCTACATCTGAATCGCCAAGCTTGCCTTCCATGCCAAGGAGAGTCCCATCCGGACACGGGACGAAGTCTTCTATCTTGTATCTTCATAGTCCAACAGTCCGGCCAAAGTACATAGTCCGGCAGTCTAGATACCCCCTTATCCAGGATTCCCTCACCAGATGCTAGGGTGCCTCGATTCTTGGGACGGCTATTAAGATAAAGATCCATTGAGATATGTTGATATTGTGTGAAATAATGGCATGTGACGTCATGGAGGGTTATCACAAATTCAGAAGATGACATCATGGTGGGTTATGAATTCTCGCACAAATGAAGAAGGGAAGATTTTTTCTAAGTATTGAAGATTGACATGAACTAGTTCAAACCAATATGGGGCCTAATGTTGGGGATATAACTATTAGGTATGATCCGCCCAGGGGACCAGGTTATACCTATGAGGATTCTTGATATGAAGCCCATGTGGATATTAAAGATGGCGGTTCACAAGCAAGGGCCCAAGGCCCAAAGGCAACTTAAGGCCCGTAGGGGTAAACCGCCATATATGTAAGACTTGTATTGTAAGGCATGTAAAGATAGTCACCGAGCCGGACACGTTGTCTATGAGTCGTCCGGGACTCCGTGAGCCGCTGGGCGTCAACCTGTGTATATAAAGGGACGACTCGGCGGCGGTTCAGGACAAAAAATAACAGATCGAAATCTAGGTCAAGCGGATTCGCTCCCTGGTAATGGAGACATAAGCAATACCACCTCAAACTGAATTAGGCCTTTACCTTCACTGCAAGGGGCCGAACCAGTATAAACTCTTGTGTCATTTGTCCCGTTTAACCCCTTTAGCTAACTTAGTTGCGATGCCTCCACGACTAAGTCCTTACGCTAGGACATCTGCCGTGACTATTCCACGACAAATGAATTCCAAACGCGATAAAAATTAACGGAGATTTATTTTGGAATATATTTGATTTTTGGGAGGTGGAATCAATGCAAATGGGGGACCACAGAGCCCACAACCCACCAAGGCGCGCCAGGGACCCCTGGCATGCCCAGGTGTCTTGTGCCCTCCTCGAAGGTCGGTTGGGGCCCTTCTTCTAGCGCAAGAAAGATATTTTATGGGAGAATCGTGTTAAAATTTCAGCGCAATCGGAGTTACAAAGCTCCGGGAATATAAGAAACGGTGAAGGGCCAGATCTGGGGAACGCGAAACAGAAGAGAACACAGAGGGAGATCCAATCTTGAAGGGGCTCCCGCCCCTCCGCTGCCATGGAGACCATGGACCAGAGGGGGAACTCTCCTCCCATCTACGTGGAGGCCAAGGAAGAAGAAGAAGAAGGGGGGCTCTCTCCCCCTATCTCCCGGTGGCTCCGGAGTGCCGCCGGGGCAACGATCGAGATGGCGATCTACATCAATAATATTGCTACCGTCTGATACATCTCCGTCGTATCTATAATTTTTTATTGTTCCATGCCAATATTATTCAACTTTCATATACTTTTGGCAACTTTTTATACTATTTTTGGGATTAACATATTGATCCAGTGCCCAGTGCCAGTTCATGTTTGTTGCATGTTTTATGTTTCATGGAAACCCCATATCAAACGGAGTCCAAACGGGATAAAACGGATGGAGAATATTTTTGGAATATATATGATTTTTGGGAAGAAGAATCAACGCGGGACAGTACCCGAGGGGGCACGAGGTAGGGGGCACGCCCTAGGGGGTGGGGGCGCCCCTGACCCTCGTGGGCACCCTGTAAGGCGGTTGCTGCTCTTCTTTTGCCGCAAGAAAGCTAATTTCCGGGGAAAAAATCATGTTGAAGGTTTTAATCCAATCGGAATTACGGATCTCCGGGAATATAAGAAACGGTGAAAGGGCAGAATCTGGGAACACAGAAACAGAGAGAGACAGAGAGACAGGTCCAATCTCGGAGGGGCTCTCGCCCCTCCCACACCATGGAGACCAAGGACCAGAGAGAAAATCATTCTCCTATCTAAGGAGAAGTTCAAGGAAGAAGAAGAAGAAGGGGGGCTCTCTCCCCCTCTCTCCCGGTGGCGCCGGAAAGCCGTCGGGGCCATCATCATCACCGCGATCTACACCAACACCTATGCCATCTTCACCAACATCTCCATCACCTTCCCCCATCTATCTACAGCGGTCCACTCTCCCGCAACCCGCTGTACCCTCTACTTGAACATGGTGCTTTATGCTTCATATTATTATTCGATGATGTGTTGCCATCCTATGATGTCTGAGTAGATTTTTGTTGTCCTATCGGTAATTGCTGAATTGCTATGATTGGTTTAATTTGCTTATGGTTATGTTGTTGTCCCTTGGTGCCCATCATATGAGTGCATGCGTGGATCACACCATAGGGTTAGTTGTATGTTGATAGGACTATGTATTGGAGGGCAAAAGTGACATAAGCTTCAACCTAGCATAGAAATTGATGCATACGGGATTGAAGGGGGACCAATATATCTTAATGCTATGGTTGGGTTTTACCTTAATGAACGTTAGTAGTTGCGGATGCTTGCTAATAGTTCCAATCATAAGTGCATTGAATTCCAAGTCAAGGATGACATGCTAGAAGTGGCCTCTCCCACATAAAACTTGTTATCGGTCTAGTAACATAGTCAATTGCTTAGGGACAATTTCACAACTCCTGCCACCACTTTTCCACACTCGCTATATTTACTTTATTGCTTCTTTAACTAAACATACCCTACTTTTTATTTACATGCTCTTTATTATCTTGCAATTCTATCCAACAACACCTACAAAGTACTTCTAGTTTCATACTTGTTCTAGGTAAAGCGAACGTTAAGCGTGCGTAGAGTTGTATCGGTGGTCGATAGAGCTTGAGGGAATATTTGTTCTACCTTTAGCTCCTCGCTGGGTTCAACACTCTTACTTATCGAAAGAGGCTACAATTGATCCCCTATACTTGTGGGTTATCACCATCAACAACAACTCTTGCCCCCTCTATGCAGCAGTGTAACACCCCTTCTCCATGTTGTAATCTCTACTTAAACATGGTGCTCAACTCCATATATTATTTCCCAATGATATTTGGCTATCTTATGATGTTTGAATAGATCCATTTTGTCCTATGGGTTAATAATGATCTTGGTTGGTATGATTGTATATTTTATTTTTTGTGCCTACGATGCCCTCCATCTCGCGCAAACGTGAGGGGCCCCCGTTCTAGGGTGTTGCAATATGTTCCTAGTTCGCTTATGGTGGGTTGCGAGAGTGACAGAAGCTTAAACCCGAGTAGGTGGGCTATGGCGTATGGGATAAACAGGACTTGATACTTAATGCTATGGTTGGGTTTCACGGCCTTAATGATCTTTAGTAGTTGCGGATGCTTGCCAGAGTTCCAATCATAAGTGCATATGATCCAAGTAGAGAAAGTATGTTAGCTCATGCCTCTCCCTCATATAAGATTGCAAGAATGATTACCGGTGCTTGTTATCGATTGCCTAGGGACAAATGACTTTCTTGTTGACAAAAGCTACCCACTTTTATTACCTTGCAATTTATTCATAGTTTTATTCTTGCAAAGTACTCGTAGTTTTATTCTTGCAAAATAGTTTCATACTTGTTTTAGGTAAAGCAAACGTCAAGTGTGCATAGAGTTGTATCAGTGGTTGATAGAACTTGAGGGAATATTTGTTCTGCCTTTAGCTCCTCGTTGGGTTCGACACTCTTATTTATCGGAGGAGGCTACAAACAATCCCCTATACTTGTGGGTTATCAAGACATTTTTCTGGCACTGTTGCCGGGGAGCAATCGCGTGGGGTGAATATTCTCGTGTGTGCTTGTTTTCCTTATCACTAAGTAGTTTTTATTTTCTGTTCTAAGTTGTTCTCTATCTTTAGTTATGGATACGGAACATGAAACACCAAAAAATAGTGGTACTTGCTACTCATGGAGATGGGGAACCTCCTAAAACCCTCGATGCTCATTATGTGAAAACTATTATGCACTACTTTGATAATCCTAAGAAAACCCCACTCAACATGATAATGGGAGACACGTTGGATCAACGTGAATACTTTAGGGATTATCGCTTGACACAAAAAGGGAAACTATTATGGGATCAAATTTATATGTCGGTATGCTCGGAATCTATGCTTGAGATATGATTATACTTGTTTCTCTAGGATAAATGCCAACATCTTCCCTTTTCATGTGAATTCAATGATAATAAAACCTTAGCTTCTTATGCTAATGGTATATATGATTACTATGATGTGGAACGAATAGAAGAATTTGTTTCTTTTAAGGGTGCACATGAAATTGAATATTTGTTTGAAAAGTTTGAAGATTTTGATGGTTCATTTTATAGACCTGAAAATTTTGCTATCCTTAAATATTTCTATGATAACTATAAATACAATTATGATATTGATGTATTTGTTGAGAATAACTCCGCTGTCTGAGAAGAGACTAACCTTTTGTAAGAGTCTACGGAAGAAGAAATTGATGAAACTATGAGCTCATTGGATGAAAAAGATGAGGAAGAGAGTGAATAACAAAAGGAGGAAGAGCGGATTGATCACCCATGCCCACCTTCTAATTATAGTAACTCTTTATCCCATACATTGTTTAATGCCCCTTCATTCTTATCGAAGGATGAATGCTATGATAATTACTATGATCCCGTTGATTCATTTTAAATATCCCTTTTTGATGAACTTGATGCTTGCTATGCTTGTGGCCATGATGCCAATATGAATTATGCTTATGGAGATGAACTTGTTATAGTTCCTTATGTTAAGAATGAAATTGTTGCTATTGCACCCACACATGATAGTCCTATTATCTTTTTGAATTCTCCAAACTACACTATATCGGAGAAGTTTGCACTTATTAAGGATTATATTGATGGGTTGCCTTTTACTGTTCCACATGATGATTTTGATGAATATTATATGCATGTGCTTGATGCTCCTACTTGCAATTATTATGAGAGAGGAACTACATCTCCGCCTCTCTATGTTTCTAACACGATATATTGGCCTTTACTTGATGTACATGAATTGTTCTTGTATGACATGCTGATGCATAGGAAGAGAGTTAGACTTCATCATTGTGGATCCTGCTGAAATCCGCGACATCAACGTCCCCTTCCCCCAACCCTAGCCACCATGTCGTCCAATGCCTCATCCATCTCCAACCCCTTCATTGTGGATCCTGCTAAAATCCGCGACATCAACATCCACGCACGCGTCCCCGTCATCCTCGATGCCTCCAACTCCACGTATTTCGCGTGGAAGACATACTTCTCGCTGCTCTTCCACGAGAACAACCTCGTGGATCATGTTGACGGCACCGTTGACTCCCGTGCCACGGTGGATGACCCCTAGTGGACTGCGATCGACGCCACGATCATCCGGTGGTTCTTCACCACCATCTCCAAGGACATGTTTCATAGGGTCGTGAGCGCTGGAGACGACGCCCACGCCATGTGGGTTAAGCTGAACGGCCTCTTCACCGACAACAAGCTTCAGCGCCATGTTTGTTTGCAGCAGGAAGTTTTTGACTGCCACCAAGATGAACAGTCCATTGATGACTACTGTTGCCGCCTGAAGACGTTGGCGGATGAGCTCCACGGCATCGGCGCCAAGGTTGATGACGACCTCCTCCTCAGCACGCTCACCGCCGGCCTCAACGAGGACTTCGGCAATGCCGCCTCCAACCTCACCTTGATGTCGGAGCCCTCCTTCCCCAAGTTTGTGGTGTACTTGCGGTTGGAGGAGCGCCGGATGAAGGGGGTCAAGAAGCGTGTGCAGCATCACGCCCTCACCGCTGGCACCTCCCGCGGTGCCCCACCACAGGCCGCCCCACCCACGCCGCGCCATCAGCCGCTGCCCCCCGCGCCTCTAGGGTATTTCCCCTGCCTCCCGCCCCTCCTGCTGCCCCCCAGGAGCCGCAACCGGGTGGAGGGCACTGCAGCAACTGCCACGGGGGCGGCCGCAAGCAGCAATAGGCGCCGGGGGGGGCCTCGTCAGCAGCAGCAGCAAGCCACCCCTTCGTGGACTTACGGCACCAACCCGTGGACTGGCGTCGCCCATGCGTACTCGATGTCGGTCCCTTGGGCACCCGCTCCGGGCATCCTTGGGCCTCGTCCGGCGAGCCACTAGGCTCTCTTCGCCGTGCAGAACGCCGCCCCCTACAGTGGCTATGGTACCACGCCCCCACCCGCTCCCGCCTATGGCGCCGCCACCGCGACAGCCTACAGCGCCGCTCCCGTGCCGGCCTACGAAGGGTTCTACCCTCCTCAGGTGCCGCCGCCATGGGACCCAACCCTTCTCGTTGCCCTGCACTCCGCTCCGTCACTGAACTCCTACGGTGGCGGCGGTGACTGGTACATGGATTCGGGCGCCACCGCTCACATGACTGCTCATCCCAGTAACCTCACGTCCGCCACTCCTGTTCATATTCCCACTCGCATCACCGTTGGTAACAGTTCCTCTCTACCCATTACACATGTCGGTCATATGTCATTTCCTTCTACTTCTACTCCCGTTAACATGTCTAATGTTCTTGTGTCTCCTGACTTAGTTACCAATCTTGTTTCTGTTTGTCGCCTTGCTCATGAGAACCCTATCACTGTTAAATTTGACGATATTGGCTTTTCTGTGAAGGACGCCCGTACACGGATGTTACTCCACCGATGTGACAACCCGGATGAGCTTTATCCGGTGCACCCCTCCGATGCCACCACCACCTGTCATCCCGCCGCCTTCGCCGCTAGTGTCGATCTTTGGCACGCCCGCCTCGGTCATCCCAACTCCACCATTATGCGTCAGATACTCCACGGCACCATCTTTCGACTCACTTGCCCCTACACATCACAGCAGAATGGTCGCGTTGAGCGCATTATTTGCACTCTTAATGATTGTGTCCGCACGTTGCTCTTCCACTCATACGTGCCTCCTCGGTTCTGGCCAGACGCGCTCGCGACCGCCAGCCTCCTCATTAACATTCGGCCGTGTTGTTCACGCTGGAACTACACTCCTCACCAGCTCCTCTTTGGTGCGATTCCGTCTTATGATGGTCTTCGCATTTTCGGGTGTCTCTGTTATCCTAGCACCGCGTCCACTGCTCCTAACAAACTCGCTCCCCGGTCGCTTCCTTGCATCTTTGTTGGTTATCCTCACAACACCAAAGGTTACCGGTGCTATGATCCAGTGTCCCACCGTGTTTTCACTTCACGGCATGTGTACTTTGATGAGCTGGTGTTCCCGTTTCAGTAGGTACCGTCACCCCCGGCGTCTTTCGTGGCGCGGTTCGCCCCTACCTTCACCTCTGGCGAACCGCCCAACTGCGCACCCGGCTCGGCCCTGCCCGCGCTCCCCGCGATGGCCGCCCCCGTCGCCCGGCCCCCACTGGGGCCCCTGTCGCTGCGGCCCGCACCGCGGCTCCCTCAGCGGCCCCCGTCGCCGCGGCCGCACCTCTCACCGGTGTGGTCACTCGGGCTCGGACTGGGACACTTTGTCCTAGCACGCGCTACATGTCTGACGAGTACGCATGTGTTGCGTCTACCTCGGCACCGTCTCTGCTCCCCACCTCCGCTTGCGCAGCCCTTCGGGATCCAAACTGGCTAGCTGCGATGCGTGAGGAGTTTGACGCCCTGCAGCACAACCGTATGTGGCAGTTTGTCCCGCGGCCTCCCCGTGCCAATGTCATCACTGGCAAGTGGGTCTTCCGCCAGGATACTCGCCTCGACGGCTCTCTCGAGCGCTACAAGGCGTGTTGGGTGGTGCGCAGCTTCCGCCAGCGTGCCGGCGTGGACTTGATACGTCTCCATTGTATCTACTTTTCCAAACACTTTTGCCCTTGTTTTGGACTCTAACTTGTATGATTTGAATGGAACTAACCCGGACTGACGTTGTTTTCAGCAGAATTGCCATGATGTTGTTTTATGTGCAGAAAATAAAAGTTCTCGGAACGACCTAAAACTCCACGGAATATCTTAGAATAAATAATAAAAAATCCTCACTAAAGATGAAGACCAGGGGGGCCACACCCTGTCCAGAGGGTGGCCCCCCTAGGGCGCGCCCCCCTACCTCGTGGGCCCCTTGGTGGCCCTCTGACGCCAACTCCAACTCCATATATTGGCTTTCGGGGAGAAAAAAATCAGAGAGAAGAAATCATCGCGTTTTACGATACGGAGCCACTGCCAAGCCCTAATCTCTCTCGGGAGGGCTGATCTGGAGTCCGTTCGGGGCTCCGGAGAGGGGGATTCATCGTCGTCATCATCAACAACCATCCTCCATCACCAATTTCATGATGCTCACCGTCGTGCGTGAGTAATTCCATCGTAGGCTTGCTGGATGGTGATGGGTTGGATGAGATTTATCATGTAATCGAGTTAGTTTTGTTAGGGTTTGATCCCTAGTATCCATTATGTTATGAGATTGATGTTGCTATGACTTTGCTATGCTTAATGCTTGTCACTAGGGCCCGAGTGCCATGATTTCAGATCTGAACCTATTATGTTTTCATGAATATATGTGAGTTCTTGATCCTATCTTGCAAGTCTATAGTCACCTACTATGTGTTATGATCCGGCAACCCCGAAGTGACAATAATCGGAACCACTCCCGGTGATGACCATAGTTTGAGGAGTTCATGTATTCACTATGTGCTAATCCTTTGTTCCAGTTCTCTATTAAAAGGAGGCCTTAATATCCCTTAGTTTCCAATAGGACCCCGCTGCCACGGGAGGGTAGGACAAAAGATGTCATGCAAGTTCTTTTCCATAAGCACGTATGACTATATTCGGAATACATGCCTACATTACATTGATGAACTAGAGCTAGTTCTGTGTCACCCTATGTTATAATTGTTACATGACGAACCACATCCGGCATAATTATCCATCACTGATCTGGTGCCTACGAGTTTTCCATATACTGGTTCTCGCTTATTTACTTTTCCATTGCTACTGTTACAATCACTACAAAATACCAAAAACATTACTTTTGTTGTCTTTACTTTTGTTATCGTTACCACCACTATCATATTAGTTTGCTACTAAACACTTTGCTGCAGATACTAAGTTTCCAGGTGTGGTTGAATTGACAACTCAGCTGCTAATACTTGAGAATATTCTTTGGCTCCCCTTGTGTCGAATCAATAAATTTGGGTTGAATACTCTACCCTCGAAAATTGTTGCGATCCCCTATACTTGTGGGTTATCAAGACCTTTTTCTGGCGCCATTGTCGGGGAGCATAGCTCTATTCTTTCAGTCACTTGGGATTTATATCTGCTGGATACTATGAAGAACTTGAAACACGCTAAGACAACAATTTATCCCTCAACTACGAGGGGGGGTAAGGAACTTCCATCTAGCTCTGCACTTGATTCACCTTCTGTTATGAGTAAGCTAGCGACACCTAAACCTGCTTCTGCTATTCGTTCTGATATGTCGCATATTATTGATGATGCCACTTCTGCTATGCATGATACTTATGATGAAACTACTTCTATGCTTAATACTACTGTGCCCCTTGGTGAATTTCTAGATGAGCAAATTTCTAGGTCTAGAGAAAGAGAAATTATTGAATTTGAATACAATGATGAACGTGATGATGAAAATATGCCTGCTATTCCTGAAGGTTATCTTTTTGATGTAGAATCTTCTGTAGCTATTTTTGCTTGCCAGGATAGATACGAACTTAAGAGGTTGCTAGTTAAATGGAGTAAAGAATCTCTTAGAGATAGAATGAGGCCCGACCCTGCTTTTGCTACTTCACCTATTTGTGTTCCTGATAAGGATTATTATGAATTTTCTGTTGATCCAGATATAATCACTTTGGTCGAATCCGATCTTTCTATGGCTATGAATCTGAAACCGTTGTGGCACATCTTACTAAGTTAAATGATATAGCCGCCCTGTTTACTAATAATGAGAGATCGCACTACCTTTATTTACTCAAAATATTTCCGTTCTCATTAAAGGGTGATGCTAAGATATGGTTTAATTCTCTTGATCCTCGTTGTGTGCATAGTCCCCAGGATATGATCTATTACTTTTCTGCTAAATATTTCCCTGCTCATAAGAAACAAGCTGCCTTGAGGAAAATATATAACTTTGTGCAAATTGAAGAAGAGAGTCTCCCACAAGCTTGGGGAGGCTTCTCAAGTTACTTAATGCTTTGCCTGATCATCCTCTTAAGAAACCTGAAATACTTGATATCTTTTATAATGGACTAACTGATGCTTCCAGAGATTACCTGGATAGTTGTGCTGGTTCCCTTTTCAGGGAAAGAACAGCTGATGAAGCTGAAATTCTATTGAACAATATGTTGACAAATGAAAATAATTGGGCACCTCCCGAGCCAGCTCCTGAGCCAATTTCTGAGCCAATTATTGAGCCTATTCCTAAACCAACTCCGAAGAAGAGAGGTGTTCTATTTCTCAGTCCCGAAGATATGCAAGAGGCAAAGAAATCTATGAAAGAAAAAGGTATTAAAGCTAAAGATGTTAAGAATTTACCTCCTATTGAAGAAATATATGGTCTTAATTTACCGCCTGTTGAAGAAGTATATGATCTCAATACTTTATTCACTGAAGAACCTCCTAATCCCGATATTCCGACACAGGTAGTAAAGGTAAATTCTCTCTATAGATATGATAAAGCTGAAGTCCCTCCTACTAAAATTGCTAGTCAGTGCTTGGATGAGTTTGATAACTTCATGTTTAAGCAAGATGACTTTAATGCTTACTTTGGTAGACAATTAAAACAAGATGCTTATATGATTAAACGCTTGGGTGATTATATGGCTGATATTAGAGGTGAACTTAAACTTGTTAGCAAACATGCTTCTATGGTTACCACTCAAGTGGAACAAGTAATTAAAGCTCAAAAAGAAGTGCTTGATGAAATGAATAGTAAGAAAAATGATTATGCTGTTAGAGTGGCTACTACAACTGGTAGAATGACTCAGGAACCTTTGTATCCTGAAGGCCACCCTAAGAGAATCGAGCAAGATTCTCAGAGAAATGATATTGATGTACCTAGTTCTTCTAAAAGGAAGAAAAAGAAAAATGATAGGACTTTGCAAACTTCTAGTGAACCTATTGTTGAGTCACCTGAGAATCCAAATGATATTTCCATGTCTGATTCTGAAACACAATCTGGTAATGAACATGAACCTAGTGAAAATGTTAATGATGATGTTCATGATAATGCTCAACCTAGTAATGATAATGATGTAGAAGTTGAACCTGCTGTTGATCTTGATAACCCACAATAAGGAATCAACATTATGATAAAAGGGACTTCGTTGCTAGGAAACATGGTAAAGAAAGGGAACCATGGGTTCAGAAACCCATGCCTTTTCCTCCAAAACCATCCAATAAAAAGGATGATGAGGATTTTGAGCGCTTTGCTGAAATGATTAGACCTATCTTTTTGCGTATGCGATTAACTGATGTGCTCAAAACAAATCCTTATGCTAAGTATATGAAGGATATTATTACTAATAAAAGAAAGATACCTGAAGCTGAAATTTCCACCATGCTTGCTAACTATACTTTTAAGGGTGGAATACCAAAGAAACTTGGAGATCCCGGAGTACCTACTATACCATGCTCCATTAAGAGAAATTATGTTAAAACTGCTTTATGTGATCTTGGAGCCAGTGTTAGTGTTATGCCTCTCTCTTTATATCGTAGACTTGACCTGAATAAGTTGACACCTACTGAAATATCTTTGCAAATGGCTGATAAATCAACTGCTATACCTGTCGGTATTTGTGAGGATGTGCCTGTTGTGGTTGCAAACGTTACTATTTTAACGGACTTTGTTATTCTCGATATTCCTGAGGATGATAGTATGTCTATTATTCTTGGAAGACCTTTTCTTAATATTGCAGGGGCTGTTATTGATTGCAACAAAGGCAATGTCACTTTTCATGTTAATGGAAATGAGCACACGGTACACTTTCCGAGGAAACAACCTCAGGTTTACAGTAGCAACTCTATTGGAAAAATTCCATCGATTATATTTGGAGGTTTTGAATTTCCTCTCCCTACTGTCAAGAAAAAGTATGATATACTTATTATTGGGGATGTCCATATCCCCGTTGAGGTAACATAGTGATATTCGAAATTTCTCCGGTTCCATGTTAATCGGAATGAGTTTGTTAACAAGACTTGATCAACCTTGTTAGTGGATTGTTTTTTATGAGCATGAGATGGATGAAACTAGAAGCACAACCTTTTGTACCCTCTTTATATTTTCTGTTATTTAGTAGAAATAAAGTAAAATAGTATTTTTCTATCTGTTCTGACTTATCCGTGCAATATAAACATATCCCGAAAATAAAAGTCCTCAGAATGCCATGCCAATTTAATATGATCTTTTCGGGAATATTTGAGATTTTTCTGTGCAAAAATTACCGCGGGGGGAGCTGCCACCTGGCCACGAGGGTGGAGGGCGCGCCCTACCCCCCAGGGCATGCCCCCCTACCTCGTGGGCCCACGGTGGCCCTCCTCCCCTTATCCCTGCACCCATCTTCTTCCTCTGCCTCACACAAACACGAAAAACCAACTCAAGCAGGAGTTCCAGCCCCTGTTGCTGTGATTTTTGATCTCCTTGCTCCAAGCACCTCTCGCAAAACTGCTTGGGGAGATTGTTCCTTGGTATGTGACTCCTCCATTGGTCCAATTAGTTTTTGTTCTAGTGCTCTATTCATTGCAAATTTATGCTGCATAGGTGACCATGTTCTTGAGATTGCATGTCAAATTCATATGGTCCCAAGTAGTTTTAATCCTTGATTTAGGCTCTAGGCACTCGTGGGAGTAGTTGCTATCAATTTTATTGAAGTTGGTTCACTTTTATTTGAAGTTACTAAAAATTTCAGATTGTTTCAGAAATAATGAAGAGACTTTTGAGGGGCTCGTCGAGCCGAAGCTCGAAGGAAAAACAAAAGGAAGAAGAACAGAAGCCCAAATTTAATTTGCCTCGCACCGCGGAGGTCCGGCCGTGTGAATGGCCTTCCGATGACTTCTTGAGGAGAGCCGGGATTTGAAAATTTCTATTTATTAATTGAGAATGCTGGCCTCACCGACTTCCTCCGCGACCAACGTCATCAGTATCTCTTTCTCACAAATACTTTTGTGCAAAATTTCTACTTTTTCCCTAAGAATTCACCTCCATCAGTAGAGTTTCATTTATATGACGTTGTTAAGAGGATGCCATTAGCTGAATTTTGCGAGGTTTGCAAAATATCTTTTGAGGGCACCTTGGATGAACCACACCGTAACGAAGTAGAAGCTCTTATTAACACTATCACGGTGGGAGAAACCAGGAAGGTTTCTAATGCAAGAATTACTAGCATACATTTTCCTGTTTTACACTACTTTGCCTTATTTGCTAGTCGTTGCTTGATAGGTCGTGGAAACTGTGGAAACCTTAGTGTTCCTTATGTTATCATTTTGTTCCATGGTTTATACCGCAATAACTCTGTTAGTATGGGTGGAATTGTTGCTAGACGGTTAAGTCTGAACCGTACTAAGGGCCCCGTCTTTAGAGGCATTTATGCTTCTCGCCTAGCTGAATATTTTGAAATACCTATTAGGCATGAGGAGAAAGAGGAAACATCGATGCCCCATGCTTATTTAGATTATAGGAGTATGCTAGCGCATGACTTTCTTGTTAAGAGTCGTGAAGGGGAACTCAAATATAAATTGTACTTTGATAAACATCACCCTCAGACTATTACTTTGCCTGCTCCCTCTTTGTTTAACTTGTTTGCAGGTCCTCACATCGTTCCGTGGGCGGCCATTCAAGCCTACCGAAATCCTACACCCACCCTGGAACCGGAGCCACAAGATGAGCCTCCACGACAGTCTGTTTATTCTTGGGATCCAGAGGTGGCTGCCAGCCAGTGGCAGTCAGAGTCTTCTTCATCGCAGTATGACATCAGCTTCACCTACGGGTATCCGCCAGGCCATCCCTGGCAATAGACCAACTTAGGCCAAAAGCCTAAGCTTGGGGGAGTACGTATTTCCCACCGACATTACATTCATGTTCACACACACTCATTGCTAGATGTCGGTGTTCATACTCTTTCACTGTAATATCCATGCTAGTTTATTTTCTTTTTCCTGCTTTCTTCTTGTGTGTTTAATAAATCTTAATAAAAACAAAAAAATTAGTAGTAGTTTATTTCTTTGTTGTAGTAATTAAAAAGGAAAACCCAAAAATATTTCCCGTTCTTCTTTTTCTTGTTGGGAGCTTTCCCGTGTAAATAGTTTTTATTTCTTTTCTTTTCTTTGGGGGTCAGTAGGAGAAGACCATGATTAAATTGGTGAAGTGGCTCTTATATGAGTGATTGTTTATTTAACTTAGAGCCCATATTACTTGTCTTCTCCTGTTTATTGAATGCTTGCAGATTCCAGCTTAGTCCAATGCATGTGCACTCTTATTATTATTCACATTGTTCGGTCGTACAAGTGAAAGGCAATAATGATGCTATATGATGGACTTATTGGGATGAGAAAAGCTAGTATGAACTCGACCTCTCTTGTTTTTGTAAATATGATGATTCATTGTTCCTGAGTTAGCTATTATGAAGTAAGCATATTTGCAATGACATTTAGAGATTATAGTTTCTTGTGCCATGCTTGATTAGCTATGAGTTATAATGGTTTACCTTGCGTGCCAACATGCTATTAGAATGATCATGATGTGGTATGATGGGATGGTATCCTCCTTTAAATGAATTGAGTGACTAGACTTGGCACATGTTCACGCATGTAGTTGAGTCAAATCAACATAGCCTTCATAATATTTATGTTCATGGTAGATTATATCCTACTCCTGCTTGTATTCGGTGTAAATTAATTTTAATGCATGTTAACGACTGTTGTCGCTCTCCTAGTTGGTCGCTTCCCAGTCTTTTGCTAGCCTTCACCTGTACTAAGCGGGAATACTGCTTGTGCATCCAAACTCCTTAAACCCCAAAGTTGTTCCTTATGAGTCCACTATACCTACCTATATGCGGTATTTACCTGCCGTTCCAAGTAAATTTGTATGTGCCAAACTCCAAACCTTCAAATGAAATTCTGTTTTGTATGCTCGAGCAGCTCATGTCTCAACTAGGGTTGCCCTTATCTTCCATGTTAGGCGGTTATTCTCAAGAGGAGTGGACTCCGCTCCTCATTCACGAGAAAATGGCTGGTCACCGGGATGCCCAGTCCCATGCTTTATGCAAACTAAATCAAAATAATTGCAAACAACCCCCCCCCCCCTCGGGACCCGTTGAATGTTGGAGGCACTCGTTGTTTCGAGCAAGCCGTGGATTGATGCCTGTGGAGGAGGGGGAGTATAAACTTTACCATTCTGTTTGGGAACCGCCTATAATTTTTTTAGCATGGAAGATATCGTCATCTCATAGTTGTTGCGTTGACAGCAAAAGTATGCCGCTCAAAATGTTATTCAATCTCTATTTTAAAACCGAGCTCTGGCACCTCTACAAATCCCTACTTCCCTCTGTGAAGGGCCTATCTATTTACTTTTATGTTGAGTCATCATCCTTCTTATTAAAAAGCACCCGCTGGAGAGCACACTGTCGTTTGCATTCATTATAATTGGTTTACATTGGGTATGACTTGACTGGATCTCTTTTACCATGAATTACAATGTTTAGTCAGTCCTTGATCTTTAAAGGTGCCCTGCATTTATGTTTTGCGGTCTCAGAAAGGGCTAGCAAGATACCATTTTGTTATATCATGTTATGATTATTTTGAGAAAGTGTTGTCATCCGAGTTTTGTTATTATAGCTCGCTAGGTGATTATGCTATTGATATGAGTAATTGTGAGACCTTTGTGTTATTGTTAGTATGGTTAGTTCATAATATTTGCTGAAACTTGAATGATGGCTTTTCATGTTACAACAACAAGCGCAAACAGAGTTTGTAAAAGTTTTTCTTTTTCTCTTTCAGTTTGTCAACTGAATTGCTTGAGGACAAGCAAGGGTTTAAGCTTGGGGGAGTTGATACGTCTTTGTCGTATCTATTTCTTCAAACACTTTTGCCCTTGTTTTGGACTCTAACTTGTATGATTTGAATGCAACTAACCCGGACTGACGCTGTTTTCAGCAGAATTGCCATGATGTTGTTTTATGTGCAGAAAATAAAAGTTCTCGGAACGACCTGAAACTCCACGGAATATCTTAGAATAAATAATAAAAAATGCTCGCCAAAGATGAAGACCAGGGGGCCCACACCCTATCCACGAGGGTGGGGGGCGCCCCCCCCCTAGGGCGTGTGTAACGCCCCAGATATACTTTCCATTTTTTGTATCCAACTCTTGCCGTCTCCGGCGCTAAGTTATATTTATTTCTCGGGTTTGGGTCTTTGTCTCCGTGTGTTGTTTTCTTTTTCGTGCATCTCTTATCATGTCATCACGTGCATTGCATTTGCATACATGTTCGTCTCATGCATTCGAGCATTTTCCCCGTTGTCCGTTTTGCATTCCGGCGTTTCGTTCTCCTCCGGTGGTCATTTCTACCTTTCTTTCTCGTGTGGGGTTTAAACATTTCCGGATTGGACCGAGTCTTGCCAAGCGGCCTTGGTTTACTACCGGTAGACCGCCTGTCAAGTTTCGGGTCATTTGGACTTCGTTTGATACTCCAACGGTTAACCGAGGGACCGAAAAGGCCTCGTGTGTGTTGCAGCCCAACACCCCCCAAATTTGGCCCAAAACCCACCAAACTCTGCTCCATGTCCTAGAGCGTTCGATCACGATCGTGTGGGCGAAAACCGCACCTCATTTGGACTCTCCTAGCTCCCTCTATGCCTATATATACACCCCTCCGTTTTCGGATCTCTCCCTCTTCCCGAAACCCTAAAAAACTCCTCCGGCCGTCGTCGGACACAACCGCCGCCGACGGACATGTCCGGCCTCCCCGTCCGCCGCCACGTGTCGGCCTCCTAGTGGCGCCGCCCGGTCCCCAGTTCGCCGCCGCCCGCGGGCCCGCGAGGCCCGTGCGGGGCCCCCGCGGCCCGAACCGCCGCCGCGCCCTGTCCCGCGCCCCGCCGCCGTCTTCTCCCCGGCCGGCCGCCGCCGCGGCCGCCGTCGCCGCCCCAGCCGGAGGTTGCCGCCGCCGCGGGCACCTCGCCGCCCGGCCGCTCCCCGCCTCGGCTCCCGCGCCCCTCCGCTGCCTCCTTGCCGGCGCCGCCCCCCCCGGCGACCTCCTCCCCGCCGGCGCACCCCGCCGCTCCGGTGAGCTCGAGCTCCGCCGCCGGCGCCGCCTCGGCTTCCGTGCCCCGGCGAGCCCAGATCCAGATCCGCGCGTGTACAGTAAACCCTAACCCCCCTCCGATTTTTCTAAGTCCCTAGATTTTTGATCCATGTTGCTCTGTTCGAGGTCCCGTAACTTTGCAACCGTAGCTCCGTTTTGGGCGTATGATATATCAAAATCTTCGTCTCGACATGTACATCATTTCATTCCATTGCATCATTTGCATTTGAGGTCATCTTGATACCCAAAATGCTGTTAGAAGGAGGCTTCGTGAGTTAAATTGCAGATCCGTTAGTTCATCATGCACTTTTGTCATTTTTGCTATATTTAATTCGTGCATGATATGCCTGTGCCCCTTTGGGATGAATTGGGAAGCATTTTGTCTTCTTTCCAGAGGTGCCACCCATGCATTTTTAGGATGTGTGTGTTGTCTTGTGCAAGCTTGCGAAGAGAGGTACCTGAGATTGCAGATTTCAGGGACAGCGATTTTCGCTAAGTCTGGGATATTTTAGTTCATGATGCTATATGTCCAGCTTGTTTCCTAGTGATCCGTGCCTCTTTTGAGGATGATCAGTAAGGGAGTTTTGATATTTATGTTATGCTCTATCCATCCATGTCTTTGTTTGCATTTGTGGAGTGCTCTAGGTTGACTCAATCGAGCTCAACTTTTGCTTCATTATTAATCTGGGCAGATCGTCAACTTGTTTGCGATTTCGCCGATGCTACCGTTAGCGTTCCATGCATGCTATGCCTTCGTTCTTGCCATGTGTAGCTAGCACTTTGTGCCTTCTTGCTGGTGATATGCTTTCCTTGCCATGACTTGCACCGTAGTGAGTGCATCGAGCTCGTTTACATGCCTTCGTGAGTTAAATTTCAGCATGTCTCAGTTTTCACTAAGTCTGAAAACTGATTGTGTTCGAGCGATGTTCGTGAGCTCGGTAGAGTATTTTGTGAACCCTTTTGGCCCCAGGTCACTTTGGGTGTTTTGTTAAGCTTGTTGAGTAGCTCCATGCCATGTTCTTACTTGTCATGTTCAGGTTTTCTATCATGTTGTTTTGCTGCTCCGAAGAGGGCTTCGTGATCTGAAATTTCAGACTAGTGTTAATTTCACTAAGTCTGAAATCTGTTTTGCATTTGCGTTTTAGCCATGCTTGTTTGAACCTCTTAATGGATGAATTTGCCTATGGCTCAGTGCTAGTGTTTTGTCAACCATCTTGTGTACATCACTGCCATATATTTTGTTTTCATGTTTGGTGGCTGTAGCATGTTCTTTTCGTTGCATTTAGATGCCTACTTGCTATAAATCGCAGACCGGTGTCATATCTTAAAACGCTTGCCATTTCCAAACCGTAGCTCCGATTCCTATGATCTTTATATCGTTTTCAAGCGATTTCATCCCCTCTATCCAGTGGCACACTTGGTTTTACAATTTGATGCCAGGTTCATGCATTTCCTGTCATATCTTGCATTTTGCATCCCGCATCGCATCCCGCATAGCATATCGTCATTTCATCATGTTGCTTGGTCTTGCCCGTGGTTGATTGTGTCCTTGTTGCTTGTTTGTCTTTGGGTAGAGCCGGGAGACGAGTTCGCTACCGAGGAGCCCGTTGAGTTTGCTTGTGAGGATCCAGTCAACTCTGACAACTGTGCAGGCAAGATGATCATACCCTCGAAATCACTACTATCTTTGCTATGCTAGTTTGCTCGCTCTTTTGCTTGCCACTGCTTCGATGCCTACCTTTTGCTTGTCAGCCTCCCAATTGCCATGTTGAACCTCTAACCCACCTTTGTCCTAGCAAACCGTTGATTGGCTATGTTACCGCTTGCTCAGCCCTTCTTATAGCGTTGTTAGTTGCAGGTGAAGATTGGAGCCGTTCCTTGTTGGAACATTTATATTGCTTGTTGGGATATCATTATATTGCTATGTTATCTTAACGCATCTATATACTTGGTAAAGGGTGGAAGGCTCGGCCTCTCGCCTAGTGTTTTGTTCCACTCTTGCCGCCCTAGTTTCCGTCATATCGGTGTTATGTTCCCGGAATGTTGCGTCCCTTACACGGTTGGGCTATAATGGGAACCCCTTGATAGTTCGTCTTGATTAAAGCTTTTCCAGCAATGCCCAACATTGGTTTTACCATTTGTCACCTAGCCTCTTTTTCCCTTGGGTTTCCGGAGCCCGAGGGTCATCTTATTTTAACCCCCCCCGGGCCAGTGCTCCTCTGAGTGTTGGTCCGAACCAGGCAGCCTGCGGGGCCACCTCGGGGAAACTTGAGGTTTGGTTTTACTCGTAGCTTGACCTATCCGAGCGTGCCCTGAGAAAGAGATATGCGCAGCTCCTATCGGGATTTGTCGGCACATTCGGGCGGTGTTGCTGGACTTGTTTTAACCTGCCGAATCATCTTGTTGTACCGAGATACCGAGTCTGATCGGTGTGTCTTGGGTGGAGGTCTATTCCTTCGTTGACCGTGAGAGCTTGTTATGGGCTAAGTTGGGACCCCCCTGCAGGGATTGATCTTTCGAAAGCCGTGCCCGCGGTTATGGGCAGATGGGAATTTGTTAATGTCCGGTTGTAGATAACTTTAATTAAACTTAATTAAAATGAATCAACCGTGTGTGTTACCGTGATGGCCCCTTCTCGGCGGAGTCCGGGAAGTGGACACGGTGTTGGAGTTATGCTTGCGCAGGATGTTCCTTTAGCTTCTCGCTCGTGCTTCGCCTTCTCTCCTCGCTCTCTTTTGCGTATAAGTTAGCCACCACATATGCCAGTCGCTTGCTGCAGCTCCACACATATTGGCCTTATCCATTCCTATGAGCTTAAATAGTCTTGATCGCGTGGGTGTGAGATTGCTGAGTCCCTGTGGCTCACAGATACTACAACTCCAGATGCAGGTCCAGGTGAGTCCGCTCCAGGTGACGAGTACGAGCTCAAGTGGGAGTTCGACGAGGACTCTCAGCGATACTATGTTTCTTTTCCGGATGATCAGTAGTGGTGCCTAGTTGGGGTTATCGATTCAGGACCTTGTCGCATGTTGGGGGTCTTTTCTATTTTGGCGCCGTAGTCGGGCCATGAGTGCTTGTTTGATGGATGTTATTTATGTACTCTGATGTGACGTGGCGAGTGTAAGCCAACTATGTTATCTCCCCCTTTTTATTATGTATTACATGGGATGTTGTAATGATTGCCTGACTTGCGACATTGCTTTCAATGCGGTTATGCCTCTAAGCCGTGCCTCGACACGTGGGAGCTATAGCCGCATCGAGGGCGTTACAAAGTTGGTAATCAGAGCCATCCCCGACCTTAGGAGCCCCATTGCTTGATCGTTTTTAGCAGCCGAGTTGTGTCTAGAAAAATGTTTTGAGTCCTTAGGAATTATATTTCGGAGAGCTTAGGAATTCTTTTACTTCCCAGTCTCCTCATCGCTCTGGTAAGGCATCCTGGCGTAGAGTTTTGACTCTTCTCTTCTCAAATTTCACTAAAAAAAATTTTTAGGTTCACGCGAGTATCTTGGTTTTGTTCCGATGGTTTTGTGACGAGAACATTGTTCTTGGTGCCTCCTGTCTTTAGGGGTTGTGGCAGTGTCCCGGGGAGTTGAGCTCCGAGGTGTTGTCGTCACAATTTTATCGTTGCAATTCTGGTATACTTGAGATATGTTCGCCGACATCGAAAATCTCTTTTATGCAGTTCGTTGGTGAGATAACCTCGACGCCACCCAGTACTGGGGCGGGAGTTCGGGAGTATCGCCATAACTTGTATAACGGATGCTTTTCGAAGGTTGAGGTAGATGGTTTCCGAAGTTTTCCTGGTTATGTGTTGAAGGATGGATACAGCTGGATGTAGGGTTTGCTAGTTTGGGTGAGATATTGTGCTTCCCCTGTATCCCCAACACCTGATTGCATAACCGGAAAGGTTCGGGAGTTTCATAGGTGGGAAATCTAGTAGCTCTAGTTCTTCTTCCACGGATATTGGTTTGAGATTGGGATTTCTTACCGATTATTCGTTCTTGATCCGTACCTTGTTGATTTATCTCTCTACCTTAATTCTTCGTGGCTTCGCAATTTATGGATGTGTGATCTTTTGAAGAGGGATGCATTCGTTCATTTTGTTCGGATGTGAAGACTATATGTTGCAATTTTCATTCCGTTGGATTCAGCTTCTATATTGTTGTCTATCTATGTGCTAATGGTGGTCAACCTCTTCAGGATGGCTCCTCCAACGCGCACGACTCCGAATCCTAATCCGCCTCCACCTCCGCCTCCTCCGGAAGCATGGCAAGCTGTGATGGCCGCTACTAATGCAAACACACAGTTGATCATGCAAATCCTTCAAGAGCGCAATCAAGGCAATCAAGGGAATCAAGGCCATAATCAGCACCACTTTGCTACTCTGAACCAGTTCCTTGCTAATGGCCCAAAGACGTTCAGCGGTTGTGTTGAGGCTACCGACGCTGACGATTGGCTAGTGGATCTGGGCAAGCATTTTGAATGCAGCAACGTCAGGCCTGAAGATTTCGTCAAGTTCGCTTCTTTCCAGCTCAAAGATCAGGCTGCAGAGTGGTTCCAGCAGTACAAGGATTCCAGAGGTGGACGTGTTATCACTTGGGACGATTTCCGTCAAGATTTCCGCGCTCATCACATCCCTCAAAGTGTGATTGAGAGTAAGCGTCAGGAATTCCGCAATCTGAAGCAAGGCTCTTTGTCTGTCTATGACTACAACAAGTTGTTCCAGAAGCTCGCCCGTTTTGCCAAGCAGGATGTTCCTGATGAGAAGAGTATGATCTATCAGTTCAGGGGTGGTCTTCGTGAGGAAATTCAGCTCGCTCTTGTCCTCTTTGAGCCGTTGAGATACGATGAGTTCTACAACATGGCACTGAAGCAAGAGGCTGCTCAGATGAGATGTGATGCTTCCAGGAAGCGTGCCAGAGAGGTTACTCCTTCTTCCTCTACTCAAGTGGTCAAGCAGCAGAAGTATTGGCTTCCTCCTCCTCCGTTCCGTCAGCCGTATCAGCAGAAGAGCAAAGGTGGCAGTGGTTTCTCCCACCCACCCAACCCAGGCTTTCAGAACAAATCTTCGTCTCAAGCGCCAAGATCGAGTGCTCCGTATCACCGTCCGCTTTCAGAGGTCACGTGCAACAAGTGCCAACAGAAGGGTCACTATGCCAACAAGTGTACCAACCAGAGGCGTCTTCCTCCTCCTCCTCCTGTCAGATCGGCAAGTACAGCTGTGGTCAAGCACAATCCCAAGCACGCCAAGGTCAATATGCTGAATGCAGCTCAGGCTGAGGATTCTTCAGATGTCATTATGGGTAACCTTCCTATTAATGATATTCCTGCAAAAGTTCTTTTTGACACGGGTGCATCGCATTGTTTCATGTCAAAGCCATTTTTTACCAAGCATGAGTTCTTTTCTTCTCATTTGGGTAAACATATGGATATCATTTCTCCGGGCAAACGTTTGAGCGCAAGTCTGGAGGTGCCAGATGTCGCTATCACGATGGGCGATTTCAAGTTTCTTGCTTCTCCTATGGTTCTTGGTAATTCCGATATCGATCTTATTCTCGGGATGGACTGGCTCTCTAAGCATAAAGCTCAGCTTGATTGTGCAGCCACGCAGATTCAACTGACTCATTCGTCTGAGGATGTCATTGTCTTTGCCGCTCGAGATAATTCCATCCGGTTGTTTTCTCTCAATGAGAAGGGTGAATTGGATGCTATTTCGCAAATTCCTGTCGTTTGCGAATATCAAGACGTCTTTCCAGAAGAACTTCCAGGGATGCCTCCAAACCGGCCGGTTGAATTTGTTATTGAACTTGAGCCTGGCACGGAACCTGTGTGCAAACGCCCTTACAAGCTCGGCCCCGAAGAGTTGAAGGAGCTGAAGAAACAACTCGATGAGCAAGAAAGATTGGGTCTCATTCGGCCTAGTACTTCTCCGTGGGGTTGTGGTGTTCTTTTTGTGAAGAAGAAGGATGGATCGAGTCGACTTTGTGTTGATTACCGTCCAGTAAACAAGAAGACCATCAAGAACAAATACCCACTTCCCAACATAAATGAGCTGTTCGAACAACTCAAGGGTGCTCAAGTATTCTCCAAGCTCGATCTCCGTATGGGTTATCATCAGATTCGTATTCGTGAGCAAGATATTCCCAAGACGGCGTTCAGAACAAGCTTTGGTTCATATGAATACACCGTCATGTCTTTTGGCCTCGCCAACGCTCCTCCGACGTTCTCTCGCATGATGAACTTCATCTTCAACCCCTACACCAATGAATTCGTTCTGGTCTATCTCGACGACATTCTGGTTTTCTCGAAGAACAAGAAAGATCATGCCAAGCACTTGCGTTTGGTTCTTGACAAACTCAGAGAACATCAGTTCTACGCCAAGTTCTCCAAGTGTGAATTTTGGCTCGACGAGGTTCTGTATCTTGGTCATATCATCTCTGCCAAGGGCATTTCCGTGAATCCTGAGAAGGTGTCTGCAATTGTGAATTGGGAACCTCCTCAGAACGTAAAGCAACTCCGCAGTTTCCTCGGTCTCGCAAGCTATTGCAGAAGATTCGTTGAAAACTTTTCTAAGATCGCCAAGCCTCTCTCAAATCTTCTTCAGAAGCACGTCAAGTACATTTGGTCTCCGGAGTGTGATATTGCTTTCAACACTTTGAAAGAGAAATTGATCACTGCTCCAGTTCTGACTCCACCTGATGAAACCAAGCCGTACGAGGTCTTTTGTGACGCCTCTCTCCAAGGTCTCGGTGCTGTACTGATGCAAGAGAAGAAAGTTGTTGCTTATACCTCTCGCCAGTTGAAACCTAATGAGAAGAACTACCCCACTCATGATCTCGAGTTGGCGGCAGTTGTACACGCTTTGTTGACTTGGAGACATCTTCTATTGGGAAGGAAAGTGGATATTTTCACTGATCATAAGAGTCTCAAGTACATCTTCACTCAGCCTAATCTCAACCTCAGGCAGACTCGATGGGTCGAAATGATTCAAGAGTACAATCCGAGTATCGAGTATACTCCAGGCAAGGCTAATGTGATTGCTGACGCTTTGAGCAGAAAAGCATATTGCAACAGTCTGATTCTCAAGCCTTGTCAACCCGAGCTTTGTGAAGCTTTCCGCAAACTTAATCTGCAAGTTGTTCCTCAAGGTTCCCTCGCCAACCTTCAAGTCTCTCCTACCTTAGAAGACCAGATTCGCCAAGCCCAACTTCTTGATGCTATGGTGAAGAAGGTGAAGATTGGTATTGCAAAGAGTCAGTCCAAGTACAAGTGCTACCGACTTGATGACAAGGACACTCTCTTTTTCGAGGATCGAATTGTTGTGCCCAAAGGTGAACTTCGTAAGGTGATCATGAACGAGGCTCACAACTCTCTCCTCTCCATCCACCCTGGTAGTACGAAGATGTATCAGGACCTCAAGCAAGCTTATTGGTGGACTCGAATGAAGCGCGAGATCGCTCAATTCGTGAACGAATGTGATGTCTGTAGAAGAGTGAAGGCAGAACACCAAAGGCCAGCTGGTCTCCTCCAACCTCTTGCCATTCCAGAATGGAAGTTTGACCACATTGAAATGGACTTCGTGACTGGTTTTCCAAAGTCCAAGCGTGGCAATGATGCTATATTTGTCGTCATCGACAAGCTCACCAAGGTGGCTCATTTTCTACCTATCAAAGAGTCAATCACTGCAGCTCAATTGGCGGAACTCTATACCTCTCGCATTGTCTCTCTGCACGGTATTCCTCAAGTGATATCTTCAGACCGTGGCAGCATCTTTACCTCCAAGTTTTGGGATTCTTTTCAGAAGGCCATGGGCACCAACATCCGCTTCAGCACAGCGTTCCATCCTCAAACAAGCGGTCAAGTCGAGCGTGTCAATCAGATTCTTGAAGATATGCTCAGGGCTTGTGTGATCTCCTTCGGCATGAAGTGGGAGGATTGTCTTCCTTATGCTGAATTCTCATACAACAACAGCTTTCAAGCAAGTTCGGGCAAGGCCCCCTTTGAAATTCTGTATGGCAGGAAGTGCCGTACCCCTCTCAACTGGTCCGAAACCGGTGAACGTCAGCTGCTGGGTAATGACTTAATCACAGAAGCAGAAGACATGTGCAAAGTCATTCGTGATAACCTCAAAGCAGCTCAATCCCGCCAGAAGTGCTACTATGATAGTAAGCACCGTGAATTGGTTTTCGAGATCGGAGATCATGTTTACCTCCGCGTCTCTCCCATGAAAGGTACTCGTCGCTTCGGTATCAAAGGGAAGCTTGCCCCTAGATACGTGGGACCTTTCAAGATTGTCAGCAAGAGAGGCGACCTCGCCTATCAACTCGAGCTTCCTTCAAACTTTGCAAATGTTCATGATGGGTTCCACGTCTCTCAGCTTCGAAAGTGCTTCAAGACTCCTGACCGCACCGTCAACTTCGAGGACATTGAGCTCCAAGAAGATCTCTCCTATCGTGAGCACCCAGTTGCTATTCTTGAAGAGACTGAACGCAAAACTCGCAACAAGTCAATCAAATTTCTCAAAGTCAAGTGGTCACACCATTCCGACCGTGAAGCTACCTGGGAACGCGAGGATCACCTCCGTTCTGAGTACCCGGAGTTCTTTCAGTCCTAGATCTCGGGACGAGATCTTTTCGTAGTGGTGGAGTGTTGTAACGCCCCAGATATACTTTCCATTTTTTGTATCCAACTCTTGCCGTCTCCGGCGCTAAGTTATATTTATTTCTCGGGTTTGGGTCTTTGTCTCCGTGTGTTGTTTTCTTTTTCGTGCATCTCTTATCATGTCATCACGTGCATTGCATTTGCATACATGTTCGTCTCATGCATTCGAGCATTTTCCCCGTTGTCCGTTTTGCATTCCGGCGTTTCGTTCTCCTCCGGTGGTCATTTCTACCTTTCTTTCTCGTGTGGGGTTTAAACATTTCCGGATTGGACCGAGTCTTGCCAAGCGGCCTTGGTTTACTACCGGTAGACCGCCTGTCAAGTTTCGGGTCATTTGGACTTCGTTTGATACTCCAACGGTTAACCGAGGGACCGAAAAGGCCTCGTGTGTGTTGCAGCCCAACACCCCCCAAATTTGGCCCAAAACCCACCAAACTCTGCTCCATGTCCTAGAGCGTTCGATCACGATCGTGTGGGCGAAAACCGCACCTCATTTGGACTCTCCTAGCTCCCTCTATGCCTATATATACACCCCTCCGTTTTCGGATCTCTCCCTCTTCCCGAAACCCTAAAAAACTCCTCCGGCCGTCGTCGGACACAACCGCCGCCGACGGACATGTCCGGCCTCCCCGTCCGCCGCCACGTGTCGGCCTCCTAGTGGCGCCGCCCGGTCCCCAGTTCGCCGCCGCCCGCGGGCCCGCGAGGCCCGTGCGGGGCCCCCGCGGCCCGAACCGCCGCCGCGCCCTGTCCCGCGCCCCGCCGCCGTCTTCTCCCCGGCCGGCCGCCGCCGCGGCCGCCGTCGCCGCCCCAGCCGGAGGTTGCCGCCGCCGCGGGCACCTCGCCGCCCGGCCGCTCCCCGCCTCGGCTCCCGCGCCCCTCCGCTGCCTCCTTGCCGGCGCCGCCCCCCCCGGCGACCTCCTCCCCGCCGGCGCACCCCGCCGCTCCGGTGAGCTCGAGCTCCGCCGCCGGCGCCGCCTCGGCTTCCGTGCCCCGGCGAGCCCAGATCCAGATCCGCGCGTGTACAGTAAACCCTAACCCCCCTCCGATTTTTCTAAGTCCCTAGATTTTTGATCCATGTTGCTCTGTTCGAGGTCCCGTAACTTTGCAACCGTAGCTCCGTTTTGGGCGTATGATATATCAAAATCTTCGTCTCGACATGTACATCATTTCATTCCATTGCATCATTTGCATTTGAGGTCATCTTGATACCCAAAATGCTGTTAGAAGGAGGCTTCGTGAGTTAAATTGCAGATCCGTTAGTTCATCATGCACTTTTGTCATTTTTGCTATATTTAATTCGTGCATGATATGCCTGTGCCCCTTTGGGATGAATTGGGAAGCATTTTGTCTTCTTTCCAGAGGTGCCACCCATGCATTTTTAGGATGTGTGTGTTGTCTTGTGCAAGCTTGCGAAGAGAGGTACCTGAGATTGCAGATTTCAGGGACAGCGATTTTCGCTAAGTCTGGGATATTTTAGTTCATGATGCTATATGTCCAGCTTGTTTCCTAGTGATCCGTGCCTCTTTTGAGGATGATCAGTAAGGGAGTTTTGATATTTATGTTATGCTCTATCCATCCATGTCTTTGTTTGCATTTGTGGAGTGCTCTAGGTTGACTCAATCGAGCTCAACTTTTGCTTCATTATTAATCTGGGCAGATCGTCAACTTGTTTGCGATTTCGCCGATGCTACCGTTAGCGTTCCATGCATGCTATGCCTTCGTTCTTGCCATGTGTAGCTAGCACTTTGTGCCTTCTTGCTGGTGATATGCTTTCCTTGCCATGACTTGCACCGTAGTGAGTGCATCGAGCTCGTTTACATGCCTTCGTGAGTTAAATTTCAGCATGTCTCAGTTTTCACTAAGTCTGAAAACTGATTGTGTTCGAGCGATGTTCGTGAGCTCGGTAGAGTATTTTGTGAACCCTTTTGGCCCCAGGTCACTTTGGGTGTTTTGTTAAGCTTGTTGAGTAGCTCCATGCCATGTTCTTACTTGTCATGTTCAGGTTTTCTATCATGTTGTTTTGCTGCTCCGAAGAGGGCTTCGTGATCTGAAATTTCAGACTAGTGTTAATTTCACTAAGTCTGAAATCTGTTTTGCATTTGCGTTTTAGCCATGCTTGTTTGAACCTCTTAATGGATGAATTTGCCTATGGCTCAGTGCTAGTGTTTTGTCAACCATCTTGTGTACATCACTGCCATATATTTTGTTTTCATGTTTGGTGGCTGTAGCATGTTCTTTTCGTTGCATTTAGATGCCTACTTGCTATAAATCGCAGACCGGTGTCATATCTTAAAACGCTTGCCATTTCCAAACCGTAGCTCCGATTCCTATGATCTTTATATCGTTTTCAAGCGATTTCATCCCCTCTATCCAGTGGCACACTTGGTTTTACAATTTGATGCCAGGTTCATGCATTTCCTGTCATATCTTGCATTTTGCATCCCGCATCGCATCCCGCATAGCATATCGTCATTTCATCATGTTGCTTGGTCTTGCCCGTGGTTGATTGTGTCCTTGTTGCTTGTTTGTCTTTGGGTAGAGCCGGGAGACGAGTTCGCTACCGAGGAGCCCGTTGAGTTTGCTTGTGAGGATCCAGTCAACTCTGACAACTGTGCAGGCAAGATGATCATACCCTCGAAATCACTACTATCTTTGCTATGCTAGTTTGCTCGCTCTTTTGCTTGCCACTGCTTCGATGCCTACCTTTTGCTTGTCAGCCTCCCAATTGCCATGTTGAACCTCTAACCCACCTTTGTCCTAGCAAACCGTTGATTGGCTATGTTACCGCTTGCTCAGCCCTTCTTATAGCGTTGTTAGTTGCAGGTGAAGATTGGAGCTGTTCCTTGTTGGAACATTTATATTGCTTGTTGGGATATCATTATATTGCTATGTTATCTTAACGCATCTATATACTTGGTAAAGGGTGGAAGGCTCGGCCTCTCGCCTAGTGTTTTGTTCCACTCTTGCCGCCCTAGTTTCCGTCATATCGGTGTTATGTTCCCGGAATGTTGCGTCCCTTACACGGTTGGGCTATAATGGGAACCCCTTGATAGTTCGTCTTGATTAAAGCTTTTCCAGCAATGCCCAACATTGGTTTTACCATTTGTCACCTAGCCTCTTTTTCCCTTGGGTTTCCGGAGCCCGAGGGTCATCTTATTTTAACCCCCCCCCCGGGCCAGTGCTCCTCTGAGTGTTGGTCCGAACCAGGCAGCCTGCGGGGCCACCTCGGGGAAACTTGAGGTTTGGTTTTACTCGTAGCTTGACCTATCCGAGCGTGCCCTGAGAAAGAGATATGTGCAGCTCCTATCGGGATTTGTCGGCACATTCGGGCGGTGTTGCTGGACTTGTTTTAACCTGCCGAATCATCTTGTTGTACCGAGATACCGAGTCTGATCGGTGTGTCTTGGGTGGAGGTCTATTCCTTCGTTGACCGTGAGAGCTTGTTATGGGCTAAGTTGGGACCCCCCTGCAGGGATTGATCTTTCGAAAGCCGTGCCCGCGGTTATGGGCAGATGGGAATTTGTTAATGTCCGGTTGTAGATAACTTTAATTAAACTTAATTAAAATGAATCAACCGTGTGTGTTACCGTGATGGCCCCTTCTCGGCGGAGTTCGGGAAGTGGACACGGTGTTGGAGTTATGCTTGCGCAGGATGTTCCTTTAGCTTCTCGCTCGTGCTTCGCCTTCTCTCCTCGCTCTCTTTTGCGTATAAGTTAGCCACCACATATGCCAGTCGCTTGCTGCAGCTCCACACATTTTGGCCTTATCCATTCCTATGAGCTTAAATAGTCTTGATCGCGTGGGTGTGAGATTGCTGAGTCCCTGTGGCTCACAGATACTACAACTCCAGATGCAGGTCCAGGTGAGTCCGCTCCAGGTGACGAGTACGAGCTCAAGTGGGAGTTCGACGAGGACTCTCAGCGATACTATGTTTCTTTTCCGGATGATCAGTAGTGGTGCCTAGTTGGGGTTATCGATTCAGGACCTTGTCGCATGTTGGGGGTCTTTTCTATTTTGGCGCCGTAGTCGGGCCATGAGTGCTTGTTTGATGGATGTTATTTATGTACTCTGATGTGACGTGGCGAGTGTAAGCCAACTATGTTATCTCCCCCTTTTTATTATGTATTACATGGGATGTTGTAATGATTGCCTGACTTGCGACATTGCTTTCAATGCGGTTATGCCTCTAAGCCGTGCCTCGACACGTGGGAGCTATAGCCGCATCGAGGGCGTTACAGCGTGCCCCCTACCTCGTGGGCCCCCTGGTGGCCCTCCGACGCCAACTCCAACTCCATATATTGGCTTTCGGGAGAAAAAAATCAGAGAGAAGAAATCTTCGCGTTTTACGATACGGAGCCGCCGCCAAGCCCTAATCTCTCTCGGGAGGGCTGATCTGGAGTCCGTTCGAGGCTCCGGAGAGGGGGATTCGTCGCTGTCGTCATCATCAACCATCCTCCATCACCAATTTCATGATGCTCACCGCCGTGCGTGAGTAATTCCATCGTAGGCTTGCTGGACGGTGATGGGTTGGATGAGATTTATCATGTAATCGAGTTAGTTTTGTTAGGGTTTGATCCCTAGTATCCATTATGTTCTGAGATTGATGTTGCTATGACTTTGCTATGCTTAATGATTGTCACTAGGGCCCGAGTGCCATGATTTCAGATCTGAACCTATTATGTTTTCATGAATATATGTGAGTTCTTAATCCTATCTTGCAAGTCTATAGTCACCTACTATGTGTTATGATTCGGCAACCCCGAAGTGACAATAATCGGAACCACTCCCGGTGATGACCATAGTTTGAGGAGTTCATGTATTCACTATGTGCTAATGCTTTGTTCCGGTTCTCTATTAAAAGGAGGCCTTAATATCCCTTAGTTTCCAATAGGACCCCGCTGCCACGGGAGGGTAGGACAAAAGATGTCATGCAAGTTCTTTTCCATAAGCACGTATGACTATATTCGGAATACATGCCTACATTATATTGATGAACTGGAGCTAGTTCTGTGTCACCCTATGTTATAACTGTTACATGACGAACCACATCCGGCATAATTATCCATCACTGATCTGGTGCCTACGAGTTTTCCATATACTGGTTCTCGCTTATTTACTTTTCCGTTGCTACTGTTACAATCACTACAAAATACCAAAAACATTACTTTTGTTGTCTTTACTTTTGTTACCGTTACCACCACTATCATATTACTTTGCTACTAAACACTTTGCTGCAGATACTAAGTTTCTAGGTGTGGTTGAATTGACAACTCAACTGCTAATACTTGAGAATATTCTTTGGCTCCCCTTGTGTCGAATCAATAAATTTGGGTTGAATACTCTACCCTCGAAAACTGTTGTGATCCCCTATACTTGTGGGTTATCAGGACTTCACCGACACCTTCGTCCCGGTTATCAAACCGAACACGATTCGCGTTGTCCTCCAGCTTGCCATTTCTCGCGCCTGGCCAGTCCACCAGCTCGATGTGTCTAATGCCTTCTTGTATGGCCATCTCGATGAGCAGGTGTTCTGTCAGCAGCCTACTGGTTTCGTCGACACCGACCCTCCGGACCACGTGTGCTTGCTCTCCCGTTCTCTCTACGGGTTGAAGCAGGCGCCTCGGGCCTGGTACCAGCGGATAGCGACCTTTCTTCAGCAGCAAGGGTTTCGGTCCACACGGTCTGATGCCTCCATGTTTGTTTTTCACCAGGGCCCCGCCGCCACGTACCTTCTCCTATACATCGACGACATCATCCTGACTGCATCCTCGCCAGCGCTCCTTCAGCAGATCACAGCTCGCCTCGGCACCGAGTTCGCCCTCAAGGACTTGGGGGCTCTCCACTACTTCCTCGGGGCCACTGGCTTCTTCCTGCACCAGTAGAAGGACGCCTACGAGCTTCTGGAGCGAGCGGGCATGCTTAACTGCAAGCCTACTCCTACGCCTGTCGACACAAAGGCTAAAGTGTCCGCCGTCGAGGGTTCTCCGACATCCGACGCTCCCTTCTACCGCTCCATCGTCGGTGCGCTTCAGTACCTTACACTGACGCGTCCGGACATTCAGTATGCTGTCCAGCAGGTGTCTTCATATGCATGATCCTCGTAATACTCATTGGGCTCTGGTGAAACGTATTCTCCGGTACATACGTGGAACCACAACTATGGGTCTCATCCTGACGGCGTCACCTGACACCAACCTTGTCGCCTACTCCGACGCCGACTGGGTTGAGTGTCCCGACACTCGACTCTCCACTTCCGGCTACTGCGTCTACCTCGGACCCTCTCTGATTTCGTGGTCGTTTAAACGACAACCCGCGGTCTCACGATCGAGCGCCAAGGCTGAGTACAGGGTAGTGGCCAACGCCGTTGTGGAGTGTTCTTGGCTACGACAGCTACTTCAGGAGTTGCTATGTGAGGTCACCAAGGCTACGCTTCTCTATTGTGACAACGTTTCTGCGGTGTACCTCGCTGACAATCCTGTCCATCACCGACGGACGAAGCATATTGAGCTCGACATTCACTTCGTCAGGGAGCACGTCGCACTTGGTCGTGTTCGAGTTCTACATGTGCCCACTGATCAGCAGTTCGCCGATGTCATGACGAAGGGACTACCCACCTCGACCTTCGAGGGTTTTCGGTCCAGTCTCTGCGTCACCGGCAACGCTTCGACTGCAGGGAGTGTTGAACATGTGTACATGTACGTAGGTCTGGGTTTCATATGCAGTACATGTAGTGTCTGTATCCCTCTGTATGTATGTGTATTTTAGGAGACAAGATACCGGTCGCATCCCTTGTACCTATATATATGTGCCTAGTGCTCGATCAATGAGATATCGATGCACCAAATCATTCACTACACGAATGAAGATCCTTGGCGTAAGCGGCAAATAGGCTAGGAACCTCATCAGCTCATCTCGTTTGGTGCAGCTATAGTGATATTTTTACCACAACACAGTAACGGTGTGCTTGCCTTTTCAAGATAAAAAAGTTGTACTCCGTACTAACTTTTGGGCATCGACTCCGTGTTTAAAATTTAAATGATGCCTCTACTAATCCACAGGTGCAAGTATGATATGTGACTGTCGATGTATATATTGGTTTTGTGCATCCTTTGATGCAGTGCAGAGGCCGCGGCTATCCCTTTTTGAAAAGAAAAACATGTGGGCGTTTGGCCTTCTGGTGAGGGGAAAGGGGCGGCCACTGGAAAAGGCTCAAATCGAGAAGATGCAGCAACAGAACATAGTGCGCATGCAGAGCAAACCACAGCTTGTTGCACATTCTTGCCACATGCGAGCGTGGAGTAGACGCAGCTCGTGCGGGGAACCATACATGGATCGATTGCAGAATATATCCAGCCATCGATTGTATGATCCGAGCTCCAATTGCGCAGCTCATATGAGTGGAAAGATTGTCAAAGGAGTGTTGATCAATCACATTCCCACTGGCACTCCCAAGTTCTCATGCCAAGAGGATTTTTATTCTACTCCCTCCGATCCAGGGGAGTATAAAAATGTGTACATTTTTTTTAGTTGAATCTTGTGTATATAAACATATTCGTTAAGCAATATATATACATATTTAATTCCCCGCAGATAAAAAATGTAAATTAATGCTGTTTTCTGACGAGCGTTGCAACAGGACTACAGAGGAGGATCTTACAATTATATACACGTAACGTCAAGTATAATGATTCAGCCAGATGCGGCACAGAGAACTACGCTCGCCTGAATTTACAGCATCCACAAATTAGGTTCAAAGAAATGAGCTCCAGCCTGAAAAAAAATATAATCAGCCTAAAAAAGAAACGAGCTTGAAAATTAAGCATCCACAAACAATACGACCAATTAACCATGCGCAGAAGAATGCACCAGCAAGTTAAACAACCTGCCATGCTGGGCCCTTCAACCAGATTAACCGAAATGTTAAATGGAGGAGTTGAGGCAGCAGTAGCACCATGCTAATTCTAAGCTGAATCCTACAGGGGTTAAACAACAAGATCGCCAGAGCAAATCCATAGCAACTTGTCAAAGTTTATTAGTTGCAGCCATGCCACGAACTGACAGCATTTCATTCAGTGTTGCTTGATCAAAGTACTTATGTTTCACAAACTACTGTTCCTTGATACTACAAAAACAGGTCCTGCCATTCATTAGGAGCACAGCCTAAATCCTCAAATCCGCTACAAGTGGGTCCTTGAGCAGGCCATGCGCACCCATTTACATGCGGCGGGTATTGGCGGATGCAGCCCAGCTCAAATATTTCCTTTCTCAAGACACTTATTCAGCCAAAGGACAAGTGCACAACAGGGAGATCTTCAAGTATCAGGGTATGTATGTATGTTATGGCAGCTAAACTTACCCTACCAATATTTTGGTCATGTCCAAAACGCTGGCCTTTGTTTGCATGGCTACCAACTAGGAGCAATTGGCATGCCAATGCCTTTTTGGTTACTCTAGCTCGTTTTCCTTGCCGATGTTGGCCAACTCATGGGCAACCACAAGGTCAACCAAAATTTTGGCTAGCCAAATATTTGGTAGGGGCTGGAACCAAACATACCCTCAGTCACCTCCCCTTTCTCCTGTCCTTTTCTCTTTCTCTGCTTCTATCATGGTGATCATCCTTCTCTCGGCCTGAACTTTTCTCGCGTGCCCTGTCTCTCCCGACATCATTACCATGCAATCTGTCTCTGCTGCGATTGTGCTCTCGGTCTCTATCCAGTGATGATTTCCTTGAAGGACTATGGCTCCTACTTGGGCTGTGAGGCCGCTTCTTGGAAGAATCGCGTGCATCATCATACCTTCCTTTCCGGTCCGATGGTATTCTCTCTGCAAAACAGAAGTACATTTCTTTGTAAAAACATGCACGTACTGGACTAGGTTGAGGGCTACAGCATGGCTCATTGTTATTATCAGATAAGCTATTACGTGAAGCAACACAATAAGTATCAAGGATGGAGATGCTCCAAAGAAACAGAAATGCAGTTATCAGAAGACAGGGTTATCCCCTTGCGGCCTTCTTACATACCGGAAGAGCGCCTGTTGTTTGCCCCATCTACTGAAGAAGACAACCCATATTCAGATTGAAGACGCCTACGGTGGCTGGCAACCTTCCTCTCAAGCTCCTCCATGTTCCACAAACCCTTCTCCTCAAGAGATTCACGATACTGCATGACACCAATCTCAATCTGCCTCAGCTTCTGCCTGCAGATCAGAAGGTGTATCGACTAAGCAAAAAAGAATGTGAAACACTAATGACGACATGACTGAATATTTGGAGCAAAGAATGTGAAACACTAATGACAACATGATTGAATAATTGGAGCGGGTGAAGTGGGATACCTATGCTCTTCATCAACAATTGTATCTGGATGATGAATTGTGTGATCAGTACTAATTTCTGTTGCATCAGCTTTCCCAGGATCACCAGCAATATCACTTCCAGATGAATAGCTCAACCCCAATCCTTGACCATCTTTTCTATCTTCATCGCCGCTGCCATCATCCTCTCGATTCCATTTAGAAGCTGGTAAGATGGGATCAGCTCTCTGCTTCTTGCTTGGAACTTGTTTCGGTTCAGCAGATGCAGATTTTCCATAGTACTTTTGACCTGTGTGACGAGAGAGACCCAGCATATCTGATTCATCATCAACAGTACCTTCTCCAGGTCTCGAAGCACTATGCGCATTCAAACCAATATCCTCTCTCCCAGTTCTATGAGGTTCTCCTTGTCCATATTTCATGTCGACATCTTTCTGATATACTCGCTCCTTCTCAGCCTCCTCCAGGCTGAGCAACCTGGCAACCATCATCTCTTTACCACCACATAGTGAGAGGCCATTATGTCTACAACGACGTTCAAGCTCAGCAAGCGGAAGCCCTAACAGCTCCTTCGTCGCTGCTGCCTTTCCTGTGACCAGGGCACCATCTTCATCAAGCCTAAATCCATTATTACCATCCTCAGAGCTAGTTTTCTTTTCAATTTCAGGTGCATCACCACATAGAGAGTGGAAAGGGGTGACCCCAGAGTTGCCTGGCCTAAGAAAGGTAGCTTTCAGCCCATTCAGATATGCATCAGAAAACAGAAACCAGTCTGCCCATACTTGTAGAACTTTCAAAACCCTCTCCTGCAGAAAGTAATAAATGAGTGTTATTATGTAGAAACATCAAGGGGGAAAATGAAACCATGCTACTCAACAAATACCTTCAGAGCTTCAGCAGTAATCCTTCCTGTAATACTGCGATACAAGTCATTGAAGCTCTCCATGACATCAGGTATAGCAGCCTCAAACTTGGTCCGAAACGCAGAAGCATTCTTCACGGGAGCACTACTGTTATGAAGGATGTCGGACACTAGCATAAGCCTTGCAACCTTGGTGGGAATAGATGTCTCCTTAAGTGTCAAAGATTCTGCAAGAACCTCGACAATCTATACAAGGGGAGACTCGGTGAGTTTTTATTCAATGTGAACTATAAAATAAAATTGAAGTATACATCACTATGCAGTAGGCCTCTGAAGTGCAATTTGCAACAAACAAATGGCATGTGCGATTATGTAAGAGTATATGACCAGATGATGGTCCCAATAGTAAAATATATACATCAATCTACATGTTACAAATTTGATCGGCTTCTCCTTTCCTACTCTCCTTAGACAACACCAAATCCCATCAAAACGTATATGCTTGAGACAGATAGTCTGTGCAGAGTAGAATGAATCTCGGTCCACAACCACAAGATTTGACTCACAATGATCAAGCTATTAACTGATCTTGTGAATTGTGACAAGCTGTAGAATGTTTCACGTAGAGTAACTGAGACAGAAAGGAAAAATAGCAGGATGCATGAAATAGAATCAATCAACCAGAACGAATTCATAATTTTAAGCTAAAGGCAAAAGGAAAAGAGGAAATGTCAACTGATAAGGTCAAATATACTCCCTCCGTCCCAAAATAAGTGTCTTCAGTTTAGTACAAATTTGTATTAGAGCTAGTACAAAGTTGAGACACTTATTTTGGGAAGGAGGGAGTACAAGGTATGCATTACCTCTCCAGCAGCATCAGCATTATCTAACGCAAATCCCATGGCCTCCTTTATCTGACTCCTTTCTAATGTCAATGCGCGTAGCATGTCCTCAAATTCATCACGCTGTGAATCAGTCAGTGTACGCTCCACTTCCGCATGCTGGGAGACGAAACACAAATTAATCAGGTAACTGGACCAAAGCATTTGCACCATCTAATAAAGGCAAAGTACCAAAAAGAAGTCTCTGCTAAGGTCCAACCAAACCTTACCCTGCTTCTACCAGCTGCAAAAGTAGATTCTTTTTCATGATTAGGACTTCGGCTGGATGGCAAAGCAGGTGGAACCCATCTAAAATAACATATTTAATACAACAATGTCACCAGATAGTCAATAAGCACAGGACCAACACATAAAAGAATATCATTGTGCACACATACCTTGCACTTCCAGTAATCATGATAAATGGTTCGGTTCGCCATCGTTGTAAAGTATCGCCCTGCATTTGAGTATCATAAGCAATTAAACATTAGTGTTATATCAGCACAGTGATTCCCATATATAATACCAAATTCTAGAGAGCAAGCTGAACAGAACATAATCAGGAGGTCGAAGGACATAAACTTTATTAAACAATACATTATTCATTTCAACCAATCAATAGGCCATCACTGAGCAAACATATATACTGGAAAATGTCATATGATAAAATATGTGTCTGTATGACAACCGATACAAACAATCTTCTATTGATAGATCATAGAGGAGATGGCATTAAAATTGTAGCAAGATAAACAACAGTGGATACCTGAGCAAAGGAATATAACCTCCAGACATAGTATGTGTGCTCTTTCGATTTAAGATCAAACAAGAAGTTAAATAAAGAATTCCCTCGTCCTCTTTCCATTATAGCTTGTTCAAAAGCACATCCACCATCAAGTACATGCAGAGCCATTGTGTCAATCACATGCCTAAGATGTGAATCATCTGGTGGAGCAACTACTATATCAGGAACATTTGGAGTAAGGACCTGTTAAACAAAGTGAATCCCCGGAGTGGAATTAGAATTGAGGAAAATTAACTAAACAAACTAACATCTAAAATTATTACCAAAGAAAAACTTCTTATATTATTTCTAGGCCTATAAGATCCTAAAGAACGTAGCTGGCAGAGTTACATACTGTTATGACCGGCATGTTAGGGGCTTAGCCCAGTTAGTTGTGGCCCAGTCTATCTTATCGTTATTAGGGGCTTAGCCCAATTATCGTTATTAGGGGCTTGGGAGTCAAGTAAACCTCTCTATATAAGGAGAGGAGATGTATCAATCTAATCAAGCAAAGAAGCAATCATATTTGCTCGGCTTCCTTAGGGAGCCGGGAGACCTAACTCTAGCCGCCTCCTTCCCTGCGTCATCTCCCTCTCAGCCGCCGCCTCCTCGCGCACGACGGCGCCCAGCCGCCGGCGGCCGCGAGTTTGCCCACGACCAGCTCCCTCCTTCCCCTACCACCTCCGTCCTAGACCCGGTAGAACCCTAGTTTCTACTAGTTTGGTATCATGTAGCTCAGTTCCGATCATGTCTTCGCCGCCGCCCACCCCGTCGCTTCCACTGCCGACCGGCACCACCGCACCGCTGCCAATCTCCACCGCGCCGCTGCCCTCCCCGTCCGCGCCGCTGGTCGCATCCTCCAGCGCCGCCACCGTCCAGATGCCGGCACCTTCCACCACACCACCGGCCGCCGCCTACACCCCGGAGGAGATCACCGGGGTCCTCAACGACCTCGTCACAGCCGTCCAGGAAATCCGGCTGTACCTAACCAGCCCCTACGGGACGCCGCCACCCCCACCGTGGTACTCGCCGCATCCAGGGGCCTCCGCGGCGTTCGCTGGGACGCTGCCCGCCGCCCCGCAGTGGCCGCAGTGGTCGGCGCCGGTTTCCGACGCGCCTCCAGCGCCCATCGCCGCCTCCGCGCCGCCGTGGCTGCCATGGCAGCCGCCGCACCAGGCGGCCTTCGCCGCGCTCGTCGGGCCACTGCAGCAGCCGCTGCAGCTGCCATCCCTCGCCACCACCGCCCAGCCCTGGCTGCAGTGGCAGCCGCCGCTCCTGGCGGCCTCCGCCACGCCCGACGCTCCGCCGCAGCAGCCACCGCCGGTCAGCTCCAGCCCCGCATCGACCGCACCGGCGGGAGTTCCGCTCCACCAAGTCCGGTTCCCGTCCTCGCCGTCCCCGCTACCGGCTTGGTTGACCGAGTCGTCGTCTCAGCCGGTCTACACGATGGCCTCGGGGCCGCCGCACGTGCCGTCACAGCAGGCGCAGTACGGCGGGTCCTCCAGTTCCGCGGGTCCCTACGTTGGCCTCGACGCAACGCAGTTCCACGGGGGGCCCCTGTGATCACCGACCCAGCGCCGCTGCTCGGCACCGCTGAGCCGTACCCCCACGGCGGTCATACCCAAACAGTGCCGCGCTTCGCCAAGCTCGCATTCGCCACCTACGAAGGCACCGAGGACCCCCTCAACTGGCTTAATCAGTGTGACCAGTTCTTCCAGGGGCAACGTACGCTCGCGTCGGACCGCACTTGGCTCGCTTCATATCACCTCCGAGGCGCCGCACAGACTCGGTCTTACGCTCTCGAGCAGGACGAGGGCGGCATGCCTCCATGGGAGCGTTTTCGCGAGCTTTGCCTCCTTTGCTTCGGGCCGCCAATACGCGGGAGCCGGCTGGCGGAGTTAGGCCGTCTTCCCTTCACCTCTATTGTGCAGGAGTTCACAGACCGCTTTCAGGCCCTGGCATGCCACGCGCCCGGCGTGACGGCTCGCCAGCGGGCTGAGCTCTTCGTCGGCGGTCTGCCGGATCATATCCGCGTGGACGTGGAGCTGCAGGGACCCCAGGACCTCCAGAAGGCCATGTACTATGCCCGCGCGTTCGAGCGCCGCGCGGTGGCCATCCAACAGGCGTCACCGCCCCGGGCCGCTGGGCCGCCACCCTGGTCGGACATTCCAGGCAGGGTCGTCCTGCTCAGGCTTCCGCGGCACCCCTCGCCGCGACCGCGGGGCGCCCGTTCCGCTGGCTCACACCGGCCGAGCAACTCGAGCGTCGCCAACAAGGGTTGTGCTTCAACTGCGACGAGCCCTACGCGCCCGGCCACGTCTGTCTGCGACTCTTCTACCTGGAGGTTGCGGACTACATTGAGGAGGACGCCGCTGCAGCCGGGCTCGGCGACCTGCCCGCCCCAGCTGCCGCGGAGGTGTTTGGCGACGGTTGATCACCTCAAGGAGTTCCGCAAGCGCTTTCCCGCCTTCCAGCTCGAGGACGAGCTGTTTGTGCAGGCGGGGAGAAATGTTATGACCGGCATGTTAGGGGCTTAGCCCAGTTAGTTGTGGCCCAGTCTATCTTATCGTTATTAGGGGCTTAGCCCAATTATCGTTATTAGGGGCTTGGGAGTCAAGTAAATCTCTCTATATAAGGAGACGAGATGTATCAATCTAATCAAGCAAAGAAGCAATCATATTTGCTCGGCTTCCTTAGGGAGCCGGGAGACCTAACCCTAGCCGCCTCCTTCCCTGCGCCATCTCCCTCTCAGCCGTCGCCTCCTCGCACACGACGGCGCCCAGCCGCCGCCGGCCGCGAGTTTGCCCACGAGCAGCTCCCTCCTTCCCCTACAACCTCCGGCCTAGACCCGGTAGAACCCTAGTTTCTACCACATACAAGAGTGCTGGTGAAAAAGGATTCAATCCATAACCGAAATAAGAGAGCCCACCCAGAACATATAACGTAGTGAACATATGTGAAAGGGCTAAAGAATTTATGTGCCAACTTAAGAAAGATGGCAAAAATATTACTCCCTCCGTCCCAAAATAAGTGACTCAACTTTGTACTAACTTTGTACTAAACTTAGTACAAAGTTGAGTCAGTTATTTTGGGACAAAGGGAGTACATGTTAAATTGTATGCAGCAGGGCAACTTATGAACTCTCTTGGCCTATACAACTCAAGCACTTAGATATTTCCTGAAAAGGGAGCTCAAACGAGCAGCGTTATGATACCTCAAAAGGTCCATCTCAAAGAAAACGTGGATTTTTTTAATGATTTTACTTTTATGGTTACACAAATAGCATGGATATCAAGAACAGTATGCCACACAAGGACAGATGTATATGTAAGAGATCACCAACCAGCTCTGAGGTTTGTTGTGCAACCGATGCAACAGGTGGACCTCCAGGACCAGATATGATTACAGTACCACCCTGTATATCGAAGAAAAATAAGGAGGTTGTACGACTCAAAATACCAAAGACATGTCATCTACCTAAAACTTCCAAAAAATATATAAGAGTGAGCTGCACATAGAAATTTTTGAAATGAAAGAAGCAACCTCCTTGTTTCTGATTGCCATATGTCCTGGAGGAGGAGCAGGCAGTGCTTGTGATGGAAGAGCAACAGATTTGCCCCACCCAATCTTCAGCTCATAGTCGTACACAATAACACCTGCATTAAGTAATTTAGTAAACTGAAAACAGGAATATAAGTAATTTTAAAAAGTACGGAAATGTTACTATTTTAAGGTCCTATAACATGATCCCAACTACATGGAAGTGCACAGTAACCTTGCATTTCATCCTTGGCTGCCTGTCCTTCTGCTCTATTCATGAATGCAACAAACCCACAATTTCTTTGCCTTCTGCGTTCTTCTTCTGTTCGAGGCCACATAATCTTGACGCTAGCGATAGGTCCAAACCGACCAAATGTCCTCAAAAGAAAATTCTCATCCACCTAACATCATATGGTATATAATGCATGGTAAGCTAACTATGATGCCTATGCACTTAAAACTGTGTCTAGACAGAACATGTACGGTGGGAAAAATCAACCTGAGGAGAGAGATTGCCAACATATAAGTTTGTGGTTTGTGGATCCCCATCATCAAATGATCCTGGTATTCTCCCACTGGGGTCAAATTCATCTGGTAGTTCATCAAAATGGCTAGAGGACTGCAGGAAAATCTTCAATCGTCAGTACAGCAAATACAAGGGCAAACCGCAGAGATTCTGAGAGAAAACAATTAGGAGAACCAGTCAACAGATTTATCATATTTAGCTGGAAACTTATTTAGAAAATGTTTATCAATGTTGACTGGCAGGGTTGGTTTTCTACATTCTATTTGACAAGAATACTTCAGCATGCTAAATATAATCAAAACTGCCCTATGGATTAGTTTGATATTATGTCTAGTGGAAAGAACCAAAAGATCAACTTTAACATAATATAATACCTACCGCGGAGGTGTTACCGTGTCGACCGTCACGTTCTTGATTACGCCTTTCCCGAAGCTCTTGCTCAAACTTGAGTTCCTCCATGAACTTATCTATTGCCCGTGGCTTTCCTTTTTCCTTTTCCTTCGGCCGCTCATCTTCCTTCTGTCAAGATAATGCTCAATCAAAGAACCATACTGACCGCTGAGCCAATCATAAGAACTATGAAAGTGCGCTAACCTTTTTGTCCGGCTCTTTCCCAAACGATGGCGGCAAAAAAGATGGAACATACCTGGATAATGATATGACGTATATAAGGTATGTATTGAGCTCATAAGTCAGATTATGCTGCATATCATTTGTACACATATATGTCATGGGGTTACAGATAACAACAACGGCGAAAGGATAGGAGCAATACAACCAAAATAAATACTTACTTCACTCTCTACAGGGGTACTTTGGATATTCTCATTAAATTAATGACACTTTGGCAGGTTTTCTCTATTAAATCATGTCGATCCAGTACACACACATAGTTATTTCGTCACAAGTAAAGCTCCGTCCGACATTGCAACGGCTTTTCAGAAGTACCTAAGGCCGTGCTTGGCATCGGTGTAATGTAATAGCATGTATTTAACTTACAGGTGCATCTTACCGGACACTGAGCAATTTCCGGCCGGAAACAAACCAACAGGACGAGACATGCATTTTTTACAGGGGTATTTAAAAGGAAAACGATAATCCAAACAGTGCCTAAATGTTTCCACCTTTTTATGACATCATACACCTTTGAAGCCATGGTAACAAAATCATATCAGACCATAACCTATGGCGCAGCAGCCATGAAGTGGCCCTAAATCTAGACTAGTTGTTAAGCTTAATATGTTGGTTTTCACGCAATTATGAGAAATTCTCTGCAACGCTGCCCGTGATAAAAACATTTGTAATAATCTGAAAAATGTTCCTTTATTGTGAAAAATACTTCCACATTGTTCTGATGCATTTGGTAGTTATTACAGTAATACCAACAAATACAACATGAGACATCATTATATTATTATTCATATATGTTCACAAATTTACAGTCATCTCACAATTAATAACAGTTTACATGGATGTTTCCGTGGTTGGTGTCTCCATGACTCCAGAGAGTCATTGCCATGGTACTAGTGTACTAAAAAAACTGCTAAAAATAAGTTCTGTAACATCATCATCATCTTAAGCACTATGTCAGCAACAAGGAATTGCTCTGTCAAGAAGGCACGGCTATAGTTAGCACAACAGCATAAATGCAACTGAGGATGTGGGAGTGCAATACGAGTCATGAAATGAGGATGTGGTTGTGCAAGACAGTTTTCTTCTTCCGACCACTATTTCAAATGCATCAAGCACTTGGCAATAAAAGGTATATGAACGAATAATTCATGAATCATAATTGTAAGGTATAATATCACATCAAGCGTGTAAAAATTGCTCATGCTTGGTCTCAAAATTCTCAGTTCTGATCATACTGGCACATGACTTCTAAAGATGTAGCTGTGCTGCCACAGGATACAATCTTCTAGAAATCAAGTATTTTTTGCCGTTTACCTACTGCCCTTCTTTGGAACAGACCACCCATCTTTGGACTTTCCACCTGTCATTGCCGAATGAGTAAAAATGGCGGCCTCTTGATTAATTGGAGCAATAAAAGAAATAGTGCATATATCCATCATGATTGATACTGAAACTGCAAGGTGCAAAGGCAACTATGACGAAGTATAGTAAAATGAAACCACTATCACTAACCTTCAGAATCAGCTCTCAGCTTGGCATTGGGATCAATCACGCCCCCACGGACAAACTTTGATCCAGATGTGCTTTCACCCTTGAATGACTCAACAAACTCCGCATAGACGCGTGCCGCTTCATCTTCCTCCCTCTTATAGCATACCAAAATCAGATATGAACGAAATTTACATGTAGAAAAAGATGGGCGTGTCTCAGAATAAGTTAAAAGGGACTTGAACCCCTGCCTGACCTTCTTCCTCGCCTCCTCATTCTCCTTATGACGGTTGAACGGAACTTTCTTCGAACTCATCTGTAGTTCTGGACACTGTCATACAATCATCACCAGAACATCAGAATCTGAGCACGCATAAATGTTTCTACCACCCTATATGCGATCTTAATCACTGCAGTCACTCTTGATTCCCAGATCCCAGCGAGCACAGGTAGACACAGCACTAGTACACACAAATTTACGCGCATGTGACCTATCAACAGCAGGCGCAAACCACGAGGTCGAGAAGAATCGCGTGCGAGTAACCTAAACCCTAACTCATTCGAACCCTCGAAATACTGGGGAACAAGCTGCTATTGCAACAAACCGAGCCGAATCCACAGATAACTGGATGGGTTTGCGTATCTTGGAGGAGTAATGAGGTTATGAGGGTATTGTGATTGCTCGCAGCAACAAACAAAACACTCCTAGAACAATCGAGAGAAATATTTTCGTACCAGCAGAAGGAATCGGCTTGGATGGATCTCCTGAATGTTCCACTCCAAGCTTGGAACAGTGGAAGTGGCGCCGCTTCGCTGGGAGGAAGCTCGGGGACTTCACTACAGCCGCCGGCGAACAGCGGGGTCCGGCGGCTCGGGGGTCGGCCAAGAGAGGGAAGGAGCCTGGGACCTGAGAGGAACGGCAGGTTCAGAATCAAAGCCACCTGCACCGTCCGATTAACATCCAGTTAACAGATCAAGGACATGCCAGCGTGGTGATTGGTGACTGGGAGTCGGGGCCACACGGTAGATAGCCAAGTAATTTAACAGAGGTAAATACACTCAAAGTCTAGAGCAACTCCAACCGCCGATACATTTTGTCCGTACGTGTTTGTTTGGGTCGAAACGGATAGAAAATCGACCTAACACGCCGACCCAAACAAACCGAAATCACTAGTGTTTTTTTAAGGAAAACCGAAATCATTAGTTGAGGAGTACTCGTTGCGAAGATCACTCTAACCTCCTCAGGTTACGACAAGTGACGCGTTGCATATGCGCCACTTGTCGTAACCGGGGAGTTTTCCTTTTTTTTCTAGATCTGTTTATTCAAGATTTGTTTATTCAAAACGTTTTATCTCTTAAACCATGCGTTCAAATTTCAAACCGCTTTCACCGTTGGATTCCTCGCGTCGAGATCTTTAAAACTAAATCCCATGTTGATATGTTTTGACGATCTTTTTTACCAAAAAAATGGACGAAAAAACCGAACCGGGAGCACAGGGTTTTCCTCTTTCCGAAATAGGCACGCCCGTGTCTCTCACGAAATCACAACCGTGCCTCTCACGGGAGCAAAACCGTGACTCCCGCGGAAGGAAAAAAAAGGAGAAAACGTGGGTTTTTTCATTTCCGAGGAGGCACGACCGTGACTCTCGCGAAAGCACAACTGTGCCTCTCGCGGAAGCAAAATCGTGACTCTCGCGAAAGAAAAAAACGGAAAACGCGTTTTTTTCGTTTTCGAGAGGCACGGCCGTGACTTTCTCGAAAGCACAATCATGCCTCTCGCGGAAGCAAAACCGTGTCTCTCACGAAAGAAAAGAAAAACAGAAAATGTGTTTTTTTTGTTTCCGAGAGGCACGGCCGCGACTCTCGCGAAAGCATAACTGTGCCTCTCGCGGAAGCAAAACCGTGACTCGCGAAACAAAAAAAGACAGAAAATGTGTTTTTTTTGTTTCCGAGGGGCATGGGCGTGACTCACGCTAAAGCAAAATCATGCCTCTCGCGGAAGCAAAACCGTGACTCTCGTGAAAAAAAACGCTTGCACAAAAAGAAATTTTTCAAAAGAAATTTGATCGAAAAGCTAAGGAAGACCGGTGGAAAACCAAAACGTCGAAAAAAACAGGGAAAACCATTAAGAAGCCGAAAACGCGTGCGGAAAAATAAAAAAATCCGGAGGGAGCGTCCAGAGCGTGACACGTGGTGAATGGCTTAAAGCGCGCCAAGTGGCGCTGGTAGTTGCGAGGCTCCAGAAGAAACGCTCGTTAATTAGTTGCTCTCCAAGCAAACTCTCGTCTGTTTTTCGTCCGCTGTGCGACCTATTTCATGCCCAAATTTGGGCCTCGTTTGCGTCGGCGCGGACACGAAACGGATTTGTGCGATGCTCGTCTAGTCCTTCCATGGCCCACCAGTTGGCGGCATAGCCACCCTATTTCCCTCTCTTTCCCAAAAAAACTACCACTCGCTCGCGCTCCCGCACGCTCGCCATGGACGACCCATGCACCCTCAACGCCGCCGTCGGTCGCCTTCCTCGCCTCCACTAAAGGCAAGCCCCGTGTCGCCCGCAAGACACCGGCGTAGAAGAAGAAGAAGTCGTTAATGGACGAACAGCGGGTTGTGCAGTTGAAAGTGCAACTATCCCTAGGTAGTTTTGGTAATTCCTAACAACATATAGCTCATTGAGCTAACATCATTCCAAGATAAATATTTCAGGAAAGCTCAATGAATGGCATGGCATGGATGAGGAAAGTGGATCCCTCAAAATACTAAGGACAAAAGGATTGGCTCAAGCTCAAAAGCTCAAGACTCTACATTTTATATTTTAGTGATCCAAGATCACATTGAGTCTATAGGAAAAGTCAATACTATCAAGGAGGGATGAGGTGTTGCTTGATGAGTTTCTTGCTTCAAGTGCTTAGTGATATGCTCCAAAAACCCTCAACTACTTTCTCATATCCACATATGGCCTAAACCTAAAGTCAAACTCGGCCCCACCGATTCTTTCTATCCGGCGCCACCGAGTTCAGATGTCATAGCCACTGCCACAAACCCTAGGAAAATCGGTCTCACCGATAGGGATCTCGATCTCATCGAGATGGGATTGTAATCTCTCTGTTTCCATTCTAACGTTTCGGTCTAACCGAAGTGAGCGATCGGTCCCACCGATATTGCAATGTAAACTCTCTGTTTCCCTTTCGTAACATTTCGGCCCCACCGAAAAGAGCGAATCGGTCCCACCGAGTTTACCTGACCAACTCTCTGGTTAGCTTATTACCAAAATCGGTCTCACCGAGTTTCTATAATCGGTCTCACCGAGATTATGTTATGCCCTAACCCTAACCACATCGGTCCTACCGAGTTGCATGTCGGTCCCACCAAAATCACTAACGGTCACTAGGTTTACTAAATCGGTCTGACCGAGATTGTTGATTCGGTCCCACCGAGATTGGTAAATTGTGTGTAACGGTTAGATTTTGTGTGGAGGCTATATATACCCCTCCACCTCCTCTTCATTAGTGGAGAGAGCCATCAGAACAAACCTACACTTCCAACTTACCATTTCTGAGAGAGAACCACCTATTCATGTGTTGAGGCCAAGATATTCCATTCCTACCATATGAATCTTGATCTCTAGCCTTCCCCAAGTTGCTTTCCACTCAAATCTTCTTTCCACCAGATCCAAATCCTATGTGAGAGAGTTGAGTGTTGGGGAGACTATCATTTGAAGCACAAGAGCAAGGAGTTCATCATCAACACACCATTTGTTACTTCTTGGAGAGTGGTGTCTCCTAGATTGGCTAGGTATCACTTGGGAGCCTCCGACAAGATTGTGGAGTTGAACCAAGGAGTTTGTAAGGGCAAGGAGATCGCCTACTTCGTGAAGATCTACCACCAGTGAGGCAAGTCCTTCGTGGGCGACGGCCATGGTGGGATAGACAAGGTTACTTCTTCGTGGACCCTTCGTGGGTGGAGCCCTCCATGGACTCGCGCAACCGTTACCCTTTGTGGGTTGAAGTCTCCATTGTTGATGTACGATAGCACCACCTATCGGAACCACGGCTCAAAAATCACCGTGTCTCCAAATTGCGTTTGAATTCTCCAAACCCTTCCCTTTACATTCTTGCAAGTTGCGTGCTTTACTTTCCGCTGCTCATATACTCTTTGCATGCTTGCTTGAATTGTGTGAAGATTGCTTGACTTGTGCTAAGATAGCTAAAATATGTCAAAGACTAAAATTGGGAAAAGGTTAAGTTTTTAATTGGTCAAGTAGTCTAATCACCCCCCCCCCTCTAGACATACTTCAAGATCCTACAACAGTCGGTCAAAAGGAAGGGACCGGAAGTACGTGAAGGCTGACAAGCTCAAAGCGGCGTCCGCCGCCCGCCTGGCCACCACCGCACAACAGGAGGAAAACAAGGCCCTCCTCGTTGCGGCAACAAGGGAGGCCCTGCTCTACTTAGTGTTAAACCCAGGCTAGCATGGGCTCATCACCACCGCCGTGGCCGCGGCCAGCATGGGCATGTCAGCCTTTCCTCGTGTTCCACTGCCAGAGTCGTTGCGCACGTCTACCACGCCGCCGATGCCCGGCTTTCATCCCTACCGCGCAAGCCTCCCATTTTCTCTAGGGAATGCTCGCTAGAGGTGAGCATTGTGGCGCCGACCACGCCCCCGCCCATGGCCATCGACCTCAACGCCACCGAGGGCCATAGGAAACGCCCACACGAGATCCTAGCCGACATGCACCCCGATGCCCGCAACTTGTTCGACAGAATGCTGGCCACGAATGATGAGACGGTCCACTCACGGGACGTCCCTCGATGGGCAAATGGCCTTGACATCAAAGATATGGTAGACATGTCGTCCATCTTCATTTCCATTATGCTTGCATGTCCATTTGCCCATGTGCTTGCATGCGATTCATTTGTAGGCATTCCAAGCTTTGGAAGCATTCAAGGCCCAACATGAGAACAAGCCGTTCAACCTCACCCATTGTTGGAATGCTTTGTAGGCATTCCAAGCTTTGGAAGCATTCAAGGCCCAACATGAGAACAAGTCGTTCAACCTAGCCCCACAACGGGTGCCAATTGTCGGGGTTATGATCCTAACAATGAGTACTAGGGGTACGAGAGAGAGGCAGAGCCTAGCTACGACTCAGGTGTAACACCTGGGGTTTTACGAGTTCAGACCTCTCTCAGAGGAGGTAACAGCCCTACGTCTCGTGCCTTGAGGCTTGTTTTCTTTGGGGGTATGATTATAGAGAATGCTTAACCCTTACTCGGGAGGAGGAGGGTGGCTTATATGGAGTGCACCACGGCCTCCTTTACTCCCATGTTGCTAGGGTTGTCAATGCTCATAACTACGACAATTACACATGTAAATAGTCACAACTATGACAGTTACAGGTAACGGTAGCTATGACTATACTTAAAGAATGACTTAGGATTCCCCGACCGTTGCAGCTCTCATCGTGCCTTCATCTCTTTTGTACGAGTGCTGGTAGACATGCCTACTGGAGAGGAGGCGTCCGAGTGTTGTCGAGGTATCCGAGTGGACTTCCAGTTATACGCATCTGAATGCTAATGCGGTCCAGGCACCTACCAATGATGGTGTGGGTCCCTAGGTGGGCCCCGACTGAGAGGTCCTTGACCCTACTGTAGTAGGTGACCTCATTAGGTACCATAGAGCTGTTGGAAATATGCCCTAGAGGCAATAATAAAAGTATTATTATTATATTTCCTTGTTCATGATAATTGTCTTTTATTCATGCTATAACTGTATTATCCGGAAATCGTAATACACGTGTGAATACATAGACCACAATATGTCCCTAGTGAGCCTCTAGTTGACTAGCTCGTTGTGATCAACAGATAGTCATGGTTTCCTGGCTATGGACATTGGATGTCGTTGATAACGGGATCACATCATTAGGATAATGATGTGATGGACAAGACCCAATCCTAAGACTAGCACAAAAGATCGTGTAGTTCATTTGCTAGAGCTTTGCCAATGTCAAGTATCTCTTCCTTCGACCATGAGAGCGTGTAACTCCTAGATACCGTAGGAGTGCTTTGGGTGTATCAAACGTCACAACGTAACTGGGTGACTATAAAGGTGCACTACAGGTATCTCCGAAAGTATCTATTGTTTTATGCGGATCGAGACTGGGATTTGTCACTCCGTGTAAACGGAGAGGTATCTCTGGGCCCACTCGGTAGGACATCATCATATGCGCAATGTGACCAAGGAGTTGATCACGGGATGATGTGTTACGGAACGAGTAAAGTGACTTGCCGGTAACGAGATTGAACAAGGTATCGGTATACCGACGATCGAATCTCGGGCAAGTAAAATACCGCTAGACAAAGGGAATTGTATACGGGATCGATTGAGTCCTTGACATCGTGGTTCATCCAATGAGATCATCGTGGAACATGTGGGAGCCAACATGGGTATCCAGATCCCGCTGTTGGTTATTGACCGGAGAACGTCTCGGTCATGTCTGCATGTCTCCCGAACCCGTAGGGTCTACACACTTAAGGTTCGATGACGCTAGGGTTATAAAGGAAGCTTGTATGTGGTAACTGAATGTTGTTCGGAGTCCCGGATGAGATCCCGGACGTCACGAGGAGTTCCGGAATGGTCCGGAGGTAAAGATTTATATATAGGAAGTCCTGTTTCGGCCATCGGGACAAGTTTCGGGGTCATCGGTATTGTACCGGGACCACCGGAAGGGTCCCGGGGGCCCACCGGGTGGGGCCACCTGCCCCGGGGGGCCACATGGGCTGTAGGGGGTGCGCCTTGGCCTACATGGGCCAAGGGCACCAGCCCCAAGAGGCCCATGCGCCTAGGGAACCCTAGAGGGAAGAGTCCTCGAGGGGGAAGGCACCTCCGAGGTGCCTTGGGGAGGATGGACTCCTCCCCCCCTCTTGGCCGCACCCCTTTCTTGGAGTAGGGGGCAAGGCTGCGCCTCCCCCCTCTCCCTTGCCCCTATATATAGTGGAGGGGAGGGAGGGCATCCACACCTGAGCCCTTGGCGCCTCCCTCCCTCCCGTGACACCTCCTCCTCTCCCGTAGGTGCTTGGCGAAGCTCTGCAGGATTGCCACGCTCCTCCATCACCACCACGCCGTTGTGCTGCTGCTGGATGGAGTCTTCCTCAACCTCTCCCTCTCTCCTTGCTGGATCAAGGCGTGGGAGACGTCACCGGGCTGTACGTGTGTTGAACGCGGAGGTGCCGTTCGTTCGGTACTAGGATCATCGGTGATCTGAATCACGACGAGTACGACTCCATCAACCCCGTTCACTTGAACGCTTCCGCTTAGCGATCTACAAGGGTATGTAGATGCTCTCTCCTTTCTACTCGTTGCTGGTCTCTCCATAGATAGATCTTGGTGATTCGTAGGAAATTTTTTGAATTTCTGCTACGTTCCCCAACAGTGGTATCAGAGCTAGGTCTATTGCGTAGATTCTTTGCACGAGTAGAACACAAAGTAGTTGTGGGCGTTGATGTTGTTCAATATGCTTACCGTTACTAGTCCAATCTTGTTTCGACGGTATTGTGGGATGAAGCGGCCCGGACCGACCTTACACGTACTCTTATGTGAGACAGGTTCCACCGATTGACATGCACTTGGTGCATAAGGTGGCTAGCGGGTGCCAGTCTCTCCCACTTTAGTCGGAACGGATTCGATGAAAAGGGTCCTTATGAAGGGTAAATAGCAATTGGCATATCACGTTGTGGTCTTGCGTAGGTAAGAAACGTTCTTGCTAGAAACCCATAGCAGCCACGTAAAACATGCAACAACAATTAGAGGACGTCTAACTTGTTTTTGCAGGGTATGCTATGTGATGTGATATGGCCAAGAAGAATGTGATGAATGATATGTGATGTATGAGATTGATCATGTTCTTGTAATAGGATTCACGACTTGCATGTCGATGAGTATGACAATCGGCAGGAGCCATAGGAGTTGTCTTTATTTATTGTATGACCTGCGTGTCATTGAAGAACGCCATGTAAACTACTTTACTTTATTGCTAAACGCGTTAGTCATAGAAGTAGAAGTAGTCATTGGCGTGGCAACTTCATGAAGACACGATGATGGAGATCATGATGATGGAGATCATGGTGTCGTGCCGGTGACGATGATGATCATGGAGCCCCGAAGATGAAGATCAAAAGGAGCAAAATGATATTGGCCATATCATGTCACTATTTGATTGCATGTGATGTTTATCATGTTTATGCATCTTGTTTGCTTAGGACGACGGTAGTAAATAAGATGATCCCTTACAAAATTTCAAGAAGTGTTCTCCCCTAACTGTGCACCGTTGCTACAGTTCGTCGCTTCTAAGCACCACGTGATGATCGGGTGTGATGGATTCTTACGTTCACATACAACGGGTGTAAGACAGTTTTACACAGCGAAAACACTTAGGGTTAACTTGACGAGCCTAGCATGTGCAGACATGGCCTCGGAACACGGAGACCGAAAGGTCGAGCATGAGTCGTATAGTAGATACGATCAACATGAAGATGTTCACCGATGATGACTAGTCCGTCTCACGTGATGATCGGACACGGCCTAGTTGACTCGGATCATGTGATCACTTAGATGACCAGAGGGATGTCTATCTAAGTGGGAGTTCATAAGATGAACTTAATTATCCTGAACATAGTCAAAAGGTTTTTGCAAATTATGTCGTAGCTCACGCTATAGTTCTACTGTTTAGATATGTTCCTAGAGAAAAATTAGTTGAAAGTTGATAGTAGCAATTATGCGGACTAGGTCCGTAAACTGAGGATTGTCCTCATTGCTTCATAGAAGGCTTATGTCCTTAATGCACCGCTCAGTGTGCTGAACCTCGAACGTTGTCTGTGGTTGTTGCGAACATCTGACATACACGTTTTGATAACTACGTGATAGTTCAGTTAAACGGTTTAGAGTTGAGGCACCAAAGACGTTTTTGAAACATCGCGAAACATATGAGATGTTTTGAGGGCTGAAATTGGGATTTCAGGCTCGTGCCCATGTCAAGAGGTATAAGACCTCCGATGACTTTCTTAACCTGCAAACTAAGGAGAAAAGCTCAATTGTTGAGCTTATGCTCAGATTGTCTGAGTACAACAATCATTTGAATCGAGTGGGAGTTGATCTTCTAGATAAGACAGTGATGGTTCTCCAAAGTCATTGCCACCAAGCTGTTAGAGCTTCGTGATGAACTATAACATATCAGGGATAGATATGATGATCCTTGAGGTATTCGCGATGTTTGACACCGCGAAAGTAGAAATCAAGAAGGAGCATCAATTGTTGATGGTTGGTGAAACCACTAGTTTCAAGAAGGGCAAGGGCAAGAAGGGATACTTCATGAAACGGCAAATCAGCTGCTGCTCTAGTGAAGAAACCCAAGGTAAAACCCAAACCCGAGACTAAGTGCTTCTGTAATAAGGGGAACAACCACTAGAGCAGAATTACCCTAGATACTTGGTAGATAAGAAGGCTGGCAAGGTCGATAGAAGTATATTGGATATACATTATGTTAATGTGTACTTTACTAGTACTCCTAGTAGCACCAGGGTATTAGATACCGGTTCGGTTGCTAAGTGTTAGTAACTCGAAACAAAAGGCTACGGAATAAACGGAGACTAGCTAAAGGTGAGCTGACGATATGTGTTGGAAGTTTTTCCAAGCTTGATATGATCAAGCATCGCACGCTCCCTCTACCAAAGAGATTGGTGTTTGCGTTGAGCATAGACATGATTGGATTACGTCTATCGCAATACGATTATTCATTTAAGGAGAATAATGGTTACTCTGTTTATTTGAATAATACCTTCAATGGTCTTACACCTAAAATGAATGGTTTATTAAATCTCGATCGTAGTGATACACATGTTCATGCCAAAATATAGTAATGATAGTACCACCTACTTGTGGCACTGCCACGTAAGTCATATCAGTATAAAATGCATGAAGAAGCTCCATATTGATGGATCTTTGGGCTCACTCGTTTTTTTTGAAAAGTTTGAGACATGCGAACCATGTCTATTGGTGTATATGCATGAAGAAACTCCATGCAAATGGACCGTTTTGACTCACTTGATTTTGAATCACTTGGGACATGCAAATCATACCACATGGGCAAGATGACTGAAAAGCCTCGTTTTCAGTAAGATGGAACAAGATAGCAACTTGTTGGAAGTAACACATTTTGATGTGTGCAGTCCAATGAGTGCTGAGGCATGCAGTGAATATCGTTATGTTCTTACTTCACAGATGATTTGAGTAGATGTTGAGTATATTTACTTGATGAATCACGAGTCTGAATTATTGAAAGGTTCAAGTAATTTCAGTGTGAAGTTGAAAGATCGTCGTGACAAGAGGATAAAAGATCTATGATATGATCATAGAGATGAATATCTGAATCACGAGTTTGGCACAGAATTAAGACATTGTGGAAATTGTTTCACAACTGATACCGCCTGGAACACCATAGTGTGATGGTGTGTCCGAACATCATAGTTGCACCCTATTGGATATGGTGCGTACCATGATGTCTCTTATCGAATTACCACTATCGTTCATGGGTTAAGCATTAGAGACAACCACATTCACTTTAAATAGGGCACCACGTAATTCCGTTGAGATGACACCGTATGAATTATGGTTTAGAGAAACCTAAGTTGTCGTTTCTTAAAGGTTTGGGGCTGCGACGCTTATGTGAAAAAAATTTCAGGATTGATAAGCTCGAACCCAAAGCGGATGAAATGCATCTTCATAGGACACCCAAAACAGTTGGGTATACCTCCTATCTCAGATCCGAAAGCAATAAGGGATTGTTTCTAGAATCGGGTCCTTTCTCGAGGAAAGGTTTCTCTCGAAAGAATTGAGTGGGAGGATGGTGGAGACTTGATGAGGTTATTGAACCATCACTTCAACCAGTGTGTAGCAGGGCACAGGAAGTTGTTCCTGTGGCACGTACACCAACTGAAGTGGAAGCTTATGATAGTGATCATGAAACTTCGGATCGAGTCACTACCAAACCTCGTGGGATGACAAGGATGCGTACTACTTTAGAGTGGTACGTAATCCTGTCTTGGAAGTCATGTTGCTAGACAACAATGAACCTACGAGCTATGGAGAAGCGATGGTGGGCCCGGATTCCGATAAATGGCTCAAGGCCATAAAACCCGAGAGAGGATCCATGTATGAAAACAAAGTGTAGACTTTGGAAGAACTACTTGATGGTCGTAAGGCTGTTAGGTACATATGGATTTTGAAAGGAAGACAGACAATGATGGTAAGTGTCACCATTGAGAAAGCTCGACTTGTCGTTAAGATGTTTTTCGACAAGTTCAAGGAGTTGACTACGATGAGACTTTCTCACTCGTAGCGATGCTAAGAGTCTGTTGGAATTATATTAGCAATTACTGCATTATTTATGAAATCTTGCAGATAGGATGTCAAAACATTGTTTCCTCGACGATGCTTGAGGAAAGGTTGTATGTGATACAACCGGAAGGTTTTGTCTATCCTGAAATATGCTAATAAGTATGCAAAGCTCCAGCAATCCTTCTGAGGACTGGAGTGAGCATCTCGGAGTTGGAATGTATGCTTTGATGATGATCAAAGATTTTGGGTGTATACAAAGTTTATGAGAAACTTGTATTTCCAAAGAAGTGAGTGGGAGCACTATAGAATTTCTGATGAGTATATGTTGTTGACATATTAATGATCAGAAATGACGTAGAATTTCTGGAAAGCATATAGGGTTATTTGGAAAGTGTTTTCAATGGAAAACCTGGATTAAGCTACTTGAACATTGAGCATCAAGATCTATAAGGATAGATCAAAACGCTTAATGGTACTTTCAAATGAGCACATGCCTTGACGTGATCTTGAAGGTGTTCAAGATGGATCAGTCAAAAAAGGAGTTCTTGCCTGAGTTGTAAGGTACGAAGTTAAGGGCATCCATACCTGAGCCCTTGGCGCCTCCCTCCCTCCCGTGACACCTCCTCCTCTCCCGTAGGTGCTTGGCGAAGCCCTGCAGGATTGCCACGCTCCTCCATCACCACCACGCCGTTGTGCTGCTGCTGGATGGAGTCTTCCTCAACCTCTCCCTCTCTCCTTGCTGGATCAAGGCGTGGGAGACATCGTCGAGCTGTACGTGTGTTGAACGCGGAGGTGCTGTCCGTTCGGCACTAGGATCATCGGTGATCTGAATCACGACGAGTACGACTCCATCAACCCCGTTCACTTGAACGCTTCCGCTTAGCGATCTACAAGGGTATGTAGATGCACTCCCCTTTCTACTCGTTGCTGGTCTCTCCATAGATAGATCTTGGTGTTACGTAGGAATTTTTTTGAATTTCTGCTACGTTCCCCAACAGTGGCATCATGAGCTAGGTCTATTGCGTAGATTCTTTGCACGAGTAGAACACAAAGTAGTTGTGGGCGTTGATGTTGTTCAATATGCTTACCGTTACTAGTCCAATCTTGTTTCGACGGTATTGTGGGATGAAGCGGCCCGGACCGACCTTACACGTACTCTTACGTGAGACAGGTTCCACCGATTGACATGCACTTGGTGCATAAGGTGGCTAGCGGGTGCCAGTCTCTCCCACTTTAGTCGGAACGGATTCGATGAAAAGGGTCCTTATGAAGGGTAAATAGCAATTGGCACATCACGTTGTGGTCTTGCGTAGGTAAGAAACGTTCTTGCTAGAAACCCATAGCAGCCACGTAAAACATGCAACAACAATTAGAGGACGTCTAACTTGTTTTTGCAGGGTATGCTATGTGATGTGATATGGCCAAGAAGAATGTGATGAATGATATGTGATGTATGAGATTGATCATGTTCTTGTAATAGGATTCACGACTTGCATGTCGATGAGTATGACAACCGGCAGGAGCCATAGGAGTTGTCTTTATTTATTGTATGACCTGCGTGTCATTGAAGAACGCCATGTAAACTACTTTACTTTATTGCTAAACGCGTTAGTCATAGAAGTAGAAGTAGTCGTTGGCGTGACAACTTCATGAAGACACGATGATGGAGATCATGATGGTGGAGATCATGGTGTCGTGCCGGTGACGATGATGATCATGGAGCCCCGAAGATGAAGATCAAAAGGAGCAAAATGATATTGGCCATATCATGTCACTATTTGATTGCATGTGATGTTTATCATGTTTATGCATCTTGTTTACTTAGGACGACAGTAGTAAATAAGATGATCCCTTACAAAATATCAAGAAGTGTTCTCCCCTAACTGTGCACCGTTGCTACAGTTCGTCGCTTCTAAGCACCACGTGATGATCGGGTGTGATGGATTCTTACGTTCACATACAACGGGTGTAAGACAGTTTTACACAGCAAAAACACTTAGGGTTAACTTGACGAGCCTAGCATGTGCAGACATGGCCTCGGAACACGGAGACCGAAAGGTCGAGCATGAGTCGTATAGTAGATACGATCAACATGAAGATGTTCACCGATGATGACTAGTCCGTCTCACGTGATGATCGGACACGGCCTAGTTGACTCGGATCATGTGATCACTTAGATGACCAGAGGGATGTCTATCTAAGTGGGAGTTCATAAGATGAACTTAATTATCCTGAACATAGTCAAAAGGTTTTTGCAAATTATGTCGTAGCTCACGCTATAGTTCTACTGTTTAGATATGTTCCTAGAGAAAAAATTAGTTGAAAGTTGATAGTAGCAATTATGCGGACTAGGTCCGTAAACTGAGGATTGTCCTCATTGCTTCATAGAAGGCTTATGTCCTTAATGCACCGCTCAGTGTGCTGAACCTCGAACGTTGTCTGTGGTTGTTACGAACATCTGACATACACGTTTTGATAACTACGTGATAGTTCAGTTAAACGGTTTAGAGTTGAGGCACCAAAGACGTTTTTGAAACATCGCGAAACATATGAGATGTTTTGAGGGCTGAAATTGGGATTTCAGGCTCGTGCCCACGTCAAGAGGTATGAGACCTCCGATGATTTTCTTAGCCTGCAAACTAAGGGAGAAAAGCTCAATCGTTGAGCTTGTGCTCAGATTGTCTGAGTGCAACAATCACTTGAATCGAGTGGGAGTTGATCTTCCAGATGAGATAGTGACGTTTCCCCAAAAGTCATTGCCACCAAGCTGCTAGAGCTTCGTGATGAACTATAACATATCAAGGATAGTGATGATGATCCTTGAGGTATTCGCGTTGTTTGACATCGCGAAAGTAGAAATCAAGAAGGAGCATCAATTATTGATGGTTGATGAAACCACTAGTTTCAAGAAGGGCAAGGGAAAGAAGGGATACTTCATGAAACAGCAAATCAGCTGCTGCACCAATGAAGAAACCCGAGGTTGAACCCAAACCCGAGACTAAGTGCTTCTGTAATAAGGGGAACAACCACTGGAGCAAGATTACCCTAGATACTTGGTAGATGAGAAGGTTGGCAAGGTCGATAGAAGTATATTGGATATACATTATGTTAATGTGTACTTTACTAGTACTCCTAGTAGCACCAGGGTATTGGATACCGGTTCGGTTGCTAAGTGTTAGTAACTCGAAATAAAAGCTACGGAATAAACGGAGACTAGCTAAAGGTGAGCTGACGATATGTGTTGGAAGTGTTTCCAAGTTTGATGTGATCTAACATCGCATGCTCCCTCTACCATCAAGATTAGTATTAAACCTGAATAAGTGCTCTTGGACCTAAAGGAATGGTCTATTGAATCTTGATCGTAGGGATACGCATTTTCATGCCAAAAGATATAAGATAGTAATGATAGTACCACTTACTTGTGGCACTGCCATGTAAGTCATAATGGTATAAAACGCATGAAGAAGCTCCATGTTGATGGATCTTTGGACTCACTCATTTTTGAAAAGTTTGAGACATGCGAACCATGTCTATTGGTATATATGCATGAAGAAGCTCCATGCAAATGGACCGTTCGGACTCACTTGATTTTGAATCACTTGAGATATGCAAATCATACCACATAGGCAAGATGACTGAAAAGCCTCGGTTTCAATAAGATGGAACAAGATAGCAACTTGTTGGAAGTAACACATTTTGATGTGTGCAGTCCAATGAGTGCTGAGGCATGCAGTGAATATCGTTATGTTCTTACTTCACAGATGATTCGAGTAGATGTTGAGAATATTTACTTGATGAAACACAAGTCTGAATTATTGAATGGTTCAAGTAATTTCAGAGTGAAGTAGCAGATCATTGTGACAAGAGGATAAAATGTCTATGATATGATCATAGAGATGAATATCTGAGTTACGAGTTTTGGCACACAATTAAGACATTGTGGAAATTGTTTCGCAATTAATACCGCCTGGAACACCATAATGTGATGGTGTGTCCGAACATCATAGTTGCACCCTATTGGATATGGTGCGTACCATGATGTCTCTTATCGAATTACCACTATCGTTCATGGGTTAGGCATTAGAGACAACCACATTCACTTTAAATAGGGCACCACGTAATTCCGATGAGATGACACCGTATGAATTATGGTTTAGAGAAACCTAAGTTGTCGTTTCTTAAAGGTTTGGGGCTGCAACGCTTATATGAAAAAAAAGTTTCAGATTGATAAGCTCGAACCCAAAGCGGATAAAATGCATCTTCATAGGAAACCCAAAACAGTTGGGTATACCTCCTAATTCAGATCCGAAAGCAATATGGATTGTTTCTAGAATCGGGTCCTTTCTCGAGGAAAGGTTTCTCTCGAAAGAGTTGAGTGGGAGGATGGTGGAGACTTGATGAGGTTATTGAACCGTCTCTTCAACTAGTGTGTGGCAGGGCACAGGAAGTTGTTCCTGTGGCACCTACACCAATTGAAGTGGAAGCTTATGATATTGATCATGAAACTTCGGATCAAGTCACTACCAAACCTCGTAGGACGACAAGGACACGTACTACTTCGGAGTGGTAAGGTGATCCTGTCTTGAAGGTCATGTTGCTAGACAACAATGAACCTACGAGCTATGGAGAAGCGATGGTGGGCCCGGATTCCGATAAATGGCTCGAGGCCATAAAATCCGAGAACGGATCCATGGACTTTGGTGGACTTGCCCGATGATTGGCAAGCCATTAAGATAAATGGATCTTTAAGAAGAAGACGGACGTGGATGGTAATGTCACCATCCATGAAGCTCGACTTGTGGCAAAAAGTTTTTCACAAGTTCAAGGAGTTGACTACGATGAGATTTTCTCATCCGTAGCGATGCTTAAGTCCGTCGGATTCATGTTAGCATTAGTTGTATTTATGAAATCTGGCAGATGGATATCAAAACGAGTTTCCTTACCAGTTTTCGTGAGGAAAGGTTGTATGTAATACAATCAGAAAGTTTTTTGTCGATCCTAAGGATGCTAAAAGGTATGCTAGCTCCAGCGATCCTTCTAAGGACTGGAGTGAGCATCTCGGAGTTGGAATGTATGCTTTGATGATGATCAAAGATTTTGGGTTTGTACAAAGTTTATGAGAAACTTGTATTTCCAAAGAAATGAGTGGGAGCACTATAGAATTTCTGATGAGTATATGTTGTTGACATATTGTTGATCAGAAATGACGTAGAATTTCTGGAAAGCATATAGGGTTATTTTGAAAGTGTTTTTCAATGGAAAGCCTGGATTAAGCTGCTTGAGCATTGAGCATCAAGATCTATAAGGATAGATCAAAACGCTTAATAGTACTTTCAAATGAGCACATACCTTGACATGATCTTGAAGGTGTTCAAGATGGATCAGTCAAAGAAGAAGTTCTTGCCTGAGTTGTAAGGTACGAAGTTAAGACTTAAAGCTCGACCACGGCAGAATAGAGAGAAAGGACGAAGGTCGTCCCCTATGCTTAAAACGTAGGCTCTTCAGTATGCTGTGCTGTGTACCGCACCTGAAGTGTGCCTTGCCATGAGTCAGTCAAGGGGTACAAGAGTGATCCAAGAATGGCTCACAGACAGCGGTCAAAGTTACCCTTAGTAACTAGTGGACTAAGGAATTTTCTCGATTATGGAGGTGGTAAAAGAGTTCGTCGTAAAGGTTACGTCGATGCAAGCTTAACACCTATCCAGATAGCTCTAAGTAGAGATACCGGATACATATATTGGAGCAACAATTTAGAATAGCTCCAAGTAGAACAGTTATTTTGAATAGCTCCAAATAGAGCGTGGTAGCTGCATCTAGGAGATGACATAGAGATTTGTAAAGCACACACGGATCTGAAAGGTTCAGACCCGTTGACTAAAACCTCTCTCACAAGCAACATGATCAAACCTAAAACTCATTGAGTATTAATCACATAGTGATGTGAACTAGACTACTGATTCTAGTAAACTATTGGGTATTAGTCACATGGCGATGTGACCTGTGAGTGTTAATCACATGGCGATGTGAACTAGATTATTGACTCTAGTGCAAGTGGGAGACTGTTGGAAATATGCCCTAGAGGCAATAATAAAAGTATTATTATTATATTTCCTTGTTCATGATAATTGTCTTTTATTCATGCTATAACTGTATTATCCGGAAATCGTAATACACGTGTGAATACATAGACCACAATATGTCCCTAGTGAGCCTCTAGTTGACTAGCTCGTTGTGATCAACAGATAGTCATGGTTTCCTGGCTATGGACATTGGATGTCGTTGATAACGGGATCACATCATTAGGAGAATGATGTGATGGACAAGACCCAATCCTAAGACTAGCACAAAAGATCGTGTAGTTCATTTGCTAGAGCTTTGCCAATGTCAAGTATCTCTTCCTTCGACCATGAGAGCATGTAACTCCTGGATACCGTAGGAGTGCTTTGGGTGTATCAAACGTCACAACGTAACTGGGTGACTATAAAGGTGCACTACAGGTATCTCCAAAAGTATCTATTGTTTTATGCGGATCGAGACTGGGATTTGTCACTCCGTGTAAACGGAGAGGTATCTCTGGGCCCACTCGGTAGGACATCATCATATGCGCAATGTGACCAAGGAGTTGATCACGGGATGATGTGTTACGGAACGAGTAAAGTGACTTGCCGGTAACGAGATTGAACAAGGTATCGGTATACCGACGATCGAATCTCGGGCAAGTAAAATACCGCTAGACAAAGGGAATTGTATACGGGATCGATTGAGTCCTTGACATCGTGGTTCATCCAATGAGATCATCGTGGAACATGTGGGAGCCAACATGGGTATCCAGATCCCGCTGTTGGTTATTGACCGGAGAACGTCTCGGTCATGTCTGCATGTCTCCCGAACCCGTAGGGTCTACACACTTAAGGTTCGATGACGCTAGGGTTATAAAGGAAGCTTGTATGTGGTAACCGAATGTTGTTCGGAGTCCCGGATGAGATCCCGGACGTCACGAGGAGTTCCAGAATGGTCCGGAGGTAAAGATTTATATATAGGAAGTCCTGTTTCGGCCATCGGGACAAGTTTCGGGGTCATCGGTATTGTACCGGGACCACCGGAAGGGTCCCGGGGGCCCACCGGGTGGGGCCACCTGCCCCGGGGGGCCACATGGGCTGTAGGGGGTGCGCCTTGGCCTACATGGGCCAAGGGCACCAGCCCCAAGAGGCCCATGCGCCTAGGGAACCCTAGAGGGAAGAGTCCTCGAGGGGGAAGGCACCTCCGAGGTGCCTTGAGGAGGATGGACTCCTCCCCCCCTCTTGGCCGCACCCCTTTCTTGGAGTAGGGGGCAAGGCTGCGCCTCCCCCCTCTCCCCTGCCCCTATATATAGTGGAGGGGAGGGAGGGCATCCACACCTGAGCCCTTGGCGCCTCCCTCCCTCCCGTGACACCTCCTCCTCTCCCGTAGGTGCTTGGCGAAGCTCTGCAGGATTGCCACGCTCCTCCATCACCACCACGCCGTTGTGCTGCTGCTGGATGGAGTCTTCCTCAACCTCTCCCTCTCTCCTTGCTGGATCAAGGCGTGGGAGACGTCACCGGGCTGTACGTGTGTTGAACGCGGAGGTGCCGTCCGTTCGGCACTAGGATCATCGGTGATCTGAATCACGACGAGTACGACTCCATCAACCCCGTTCACTTGAACGCTTCCGCTTAGCGATCTACAAGGGTATGTAGATGCTCTCTCCTTTCTACTCGTTGCTGGTCTCTCCATAGATAGATCTTGGTGATTCGTAGGAAAATTTTTGAATTTCTGCTACGTTCCCCAACAAGAGCATCAGGTACGCTCGAGGCACGGTCACAGAGTTGGCCCGCTGGCAGCTCAGGGAAGAAGAGAGTGCGGCGGCGAGGAATCTTGTCTGGATCGACCGTCTTGAGCCACACATGGAACGAACCCATGTTGTTGCGCTGCGACGTGCGCTCCGCAACCTGAACCACGAACCTGCAACCCCTCAAAACCACCTCCACCGTCCGCCTAGTCCACGCGTGCGCCTGCACGCCGACCAGCTCCAGGGGGATTAGGAAAGGGTGGGCGACGGTTGTCGCCTGTGCTTGGCGCATCCACGGCCGAAGAGAGAGAAGCCCGGGCTAGGGGTGTGGTCGCGATCCACCATGAGCCGGCACATGATTGGGGGTCGCAAATACGAGGAAGTCCTTCGGGAAAAATGGCCTGATGGACATGTCATTTGGTTCGATGCCAAATTCAGTATGGAGCGTGGCCGCCACCGCGGCCAGGCCTACCTATGGTCTCGTCCCGGTGATGGTGACCACGATTTCATGGGAAAGGTGCTGCTCCATGCGCTGCATATCATCCAATGGATCCAGAAAGGAGCAATCCATTGAGGCCGCCGAATCCACCGCGCCACCGGCCTCCGGCGCGGAACCAAAAATCAAGGGCCGCCCACGCTTGCCATTGATGACCCTCGGGCCACCTAACTCCTGGACAGTGAGAGGCGAACTGCCCCAGGGGGAGGAGGACCCGACACCTGGATGCGCAGCGGCTATGGGTTGCCCTCGGTCGACCTGATCGCCCCTAGGGCCTCGTGGATCACCGCCCTGCAACAAGAAAAACGAACGAAGGAGGAGGAAGAAGAAGAACAAGGGAGAAGACAAAGGTAAAGGTAAAAAGTGATATATTGATAGATCGATTGTGTGTTATTCAGTCGGCCGTCACGCCTTAGGTATATAAGAGGCGGATGGACTTCCCGTACAAGAAAAGGACTCCAAATCACGTCTAAATCTTTCCAAAATTAACCGGACTCGGATTTAGGTAAGTCTGGGACATTAGTTCGGTTTTTGACTCTCACAGGCTACAAACTACCTCTTATAAAGATGTGCCCAAAAGCAAATTTAACCATTTGGACGAGACAAACAACTTTCATGTTGAACGTTTTTCGATTCAAGGCCATCTTCAGGACAAAATCGCTCGCGCAAGACAGCCGATTGGTGGCGCTACCCATCAGACATCATGTCTCGTGTGAAGGAAGTATGCCCTAGAGGCAATAATAAAATTATTATTTATTTCCTTATTTCATGATAAATGTTTATTATTCATGCTAGAATTGTATTAACCGGAAACATGATACATGTGACAAACTGAGTGTCACTAGTATGCCTCTACTTGACTACTCGTTTATCAAAGATGGTTATGTTTCCTAGCCATGGACAAAAAAGTTGTCATTTGATTAACGGGATCACATCATTGAGAGAATGATGTGATTGACTTGACCCATTCCGTTAGCTTAGCACTTGATCGTTTAGTATATTGCTATTGCTTTCTTCATGACTTATACATGTTCCTGTGACTATGAGATTATGCAACTCCCGTTTACCAGAGGAACACTTTGTGTGCTACCAAACATCACAACGTAACTGGGTGATTATAAAGGTGCTCTACAGGTGTCTCCGAAGGTACTTGTTGGGTTGGCGTATTTCGAGATTAGGATTTGTCACTCCGATTGTCGGAGAGGTATCTCTGGGCCCTCTCGGTAATACACATCACTATAAGCCTTGCAAGCAATGTGACTAATGAGTTAGTTGTGAGATGATGTATTACATAACAAGTAAAGAGACTTGCCGGTAACGAGATTGAACTAGGTATTGAGATACCGACGATCAAATCTCGGGCAAGTAACATACCGATGACAAAGGGAACAACGTATGTTGTTATGCGGTTTGACCGATAAAGATCTTCATAGAATATGTAGGAGCCAATATGAGCATCCAGGTTCCGCTATTAGTTATTGACCGGAAACAGTTCTCGATCATGTCTACATAGTTCTCGAACCCGCAGGTTCCGCATGCTTAAGGTTTCGATGACAGTTATATTATGAGTTTATGAGTTTTGATGTACCGAAGTTTGTTCGGAGTCCCTAATGTGATTATGGACATGACGGGGAGCCTCGAAATGGTCGAGACATGAAGATTGGTATATTGGACGACTATATTCGGACACTAGAATAAGTTTCGGAGGTTATCGGATATATACCGGAGTACCAGGGGGTTACCAGAACCCCCCGGGGGGTTAATGGGCCACTTGGGCCCAAAGTGGAGAAGAGGAGGGGCGGCCAGGGCAGGCCGCGCGCCCCCTCCCCCTCTAGTCCGAATTGGACAAGGAGGGGGGGCGCCCCCTTTTCCTTCCTCCCCTCTCTCCCTTCCTTCCCCCTTTCCTACTTGGACAAGGAAAGGAGGGAGTCCTACTCCCGGTGGGAGTAGGACTCCCCTTGGCGCGCCTCCTCCCTGGCCGGTCGGTCCCTCCCACTTGCTCCTTTATATACGGGGGCAGGGGGGCACCTCTAGACACAACAATTGATCATTGATCTCTTAGCCGTGTGCGGTGCCTCCCTCCACCATAGTCCTCCTCGATAATATTGTAGCGGTGCTTAGGCGAAGCCCTGCGACGGTAGAACATCAAGATCGTCACCACGCCGTCGTGCTGATGGAACTGTCCCTCGACACTCGGCTGGATCGGAGTTCGAGGGACGTCATCGAGCTGAACGTGTGCTAGAACTCGGAGGTGCCATAGTTTCGGTGCTTGATCGGTCAGGGCGTGAAGACGTATGACTACATCAACCGTGTTGTTCTAACGCTTCCACTTTCGGTCTATGAGGGTATGTGGACACACTCTCCCCTCTCGTTGCTATGCATCACCATGATCTTGCATGTGCGTAGGATTTTTTTTGAAATTACTACGTTCCCCAACAGTGGCATCAGAGGCTAGGTTTTATGCATTGATGTTATATGCACGAGTAGAACACAAGTGAGTTGTGGGCGATACAAGTCATACTGCTTACCAGCATGTCATACTTTGGTTCGGCGATATTGTTGGATGAAGCGGCCCGGACCGACATTACGTGTATGCTTACGCGAGACTGGTTCTACCGACGTGCTTTGCACACATGTGGCTGGCGGGTGTCAGTTTCTCCAACTTTAGTTGAACCGAGTGTGGCTATGTCTGGTCCTTGAGAAGGTTAAAACAACACTAACTTGACGAACTATCGTTGTGGTTTTGATGCGTAGGTAAGAACGGTTCTTGCTCAGCCAGTAGCAGCCACGTAAAACTTGCAACAACAAAGTAGAGGACGTCTAACTTCTTTTTGCAGGACATGTTGTGATGTTATATGGTCAAGACGTGATGCTATATTTTATTGTATGAGATGATCATGTTTTGTAATCGAGTTATCGGCAACTGGCAGGAGCCATATGGTTGTCGCTTTATTGTATGCAATGCAATCGCCCTGTAATTGCTTTACTTTATCACTAAGCGGTAGCAATAGTCGTAGAAGCAATAGGTGGCGAAACGACAACGATGCTACGATGGAGATCAAGGTGTCGCGCCGGTGACGATGGTGATCATGACGGTGCTTCAGAGATGGAGATCACAAGCACAAGATGATGATGGCCATATCATATCACTTATATTGATTGCATTTGATGTTTATCCTTTATGCATCTTATCTTGCTTTGATTGATGGTAGCATTATAAGATGATCTCTCACTAAATTTCAAGATAAAAGTGTTCTCCCTGAGTATGCACCGTTGCCAAAGTTCGTCGTGCCCAGACACCACGTGATGATCGGGTGTGATAAGCTCTACGTCCATCTACAACGGGTGCAAGCCAGTTTTACACACGCATAATACTCAGGTTAAACTTGACGAGCCCAGCATATGCAGATATGGCCTCGGAACACTGAGACCGAAAGGTCGAGCGTGAATCATATAGTAGATATGATCAACATAATGATGTTCACCATTGAAAACTACTCCATTTCACGTGATGATCGGTTATGGTTTAGTTGATTTTGATCACGTGATCACTTAGATGATTAGAGAGATGTCTAAGTGGGAGTTCTTAAGTAATATGATTAATTGAACTTAAATTTATCATGAACTTAGTACCTGATAGTATTTTGCATGTCTGTGTTGATTGTAGATAGATGGCTCGTGCTGGTGTTCCGTTGAATTTTAATGCGTTCCTTGAGAAAGCGAAGTTGAAAGATGATGGTAGCAATTACACGGACTGGGTCAGTAACTTGAGGATTATCCTCATTGCTGCACAGAAGAATTACGTCCTGGAAGCACCGCTGGTTGACAGGCCTGCTGCAGATGCAACTGCGGACGTTGTGAATGTTTGGCAGAGCAAAGCTGATGACTACTCGATAGTTCAGTGTGCCATGCTTTACGGCTTAGAACCGGGACTTCAACGACGTTTTGAACGTCATGGAGCATATGAGATGTTCCAGGAGTTTAAGTTAATATTTCAAGCAAATGCCCGGATTGAGAGATATGAAGTCTCCAATAAGTTCTACAGCTGCAAGATGGAGGAGAATAGTTCTGTCAATGAGCATATACTCAGAATGTCTAGGTATAACAATCACTTGTTTCAACTCGGAGTTAATCTTCCGGATGCTTGCATCATTGACAGAATTCTTCAATCACTGCCACCAAGCTACAAGAGCTTTGTGATGAACTATAATATGCAAGGGATGAACAAGACTATCCCCGAGCTCTTCGCTATGCTAAAGGCTGCGGAGGTAGAAATCAAAAAGGAGCATCAAGTGTTGATGGTCAACAAAACCACCAGTTCCAAGAAAAAGGGTAAAGGGAAGAAGAAGGGGAACTTCAAGAAGAACAACAAACAAGTTGCTGCTCAAGAGAAGAAACCCAAGTCTGGACCTAAGCCTGAGACTGAGTGCTTCTAGTGCAAACAGACTGGTCACTGGAAGCAGAACTGCCCCAAGTATTTGGCGGATAAGAAGGATGGCAAGATGAACAAAGGTATATGTGATATACATGTTATTGACGTATACCTTACCAGAGCTCGCAGTAGCACCTGGGTATTTGATACTGGTTCTGTTGCTAATATTTGCAACTCAAAATAGGGACTACGAATTAAGCGGACACTGGCTAAGGACGAGGTGACGATGAGCATGGGAAATGGTTCCAAAGTCGATGTAATCGCCGTCAGCACGCTACCTCTACATCTACCTTCAGGATTAGTTTTAGACCTAAATAATTGTTATTTGGTGCCAGCGTTGAGCATGAACATTATATCTGGATCTTGTTTGATGTGAGACGGTTATTCATTTAAATCTGAGAATAATGGTTGTTCTATTTATATGAGTAATATCTTTTATGGTCATGCACCCTTAAAGAGTGGTCTATTTTTGATGAATCTCGATAGTAGTGATACACACATTCATAATGTTGAAACCAAAAGATGCAGAGTTGATAATGATATTGCAACTTATTTGTGGCACTGCCGTTTAGGTCATATTGGTATAAAGCGCATGAAGAAACTCCATACTGATGGACTTTTGGAATCACTTGATTATGAATCACTTGGTACTTGTGAACCATGCCTCATGGGCAAGATGACTAAAACACCGTTCTCCGGAACTATGGAGCGAGCAACTAATTTGTTGGAAATCATACATACAGATGTATGTGGTCCAATGAATATTGAAGCTCGCGGCGGGTATCGTTATTTTCTCACCTTCACAGATGATTTAAGCAGATATGGGTATATCTACTTAATGAAACATAAGTCTGAAACATTTGAAAGGTTCAAAGAATTTCAGAGTGAAGTTGAAAATCATCGTAACAAGAAAATAAAGTTTCTACGATCTGATCGTGGAGGAGAATATTTGAGTTACGAGTTTGGTTTACATTTGAAACAATGCAGAATAGTTTCACAACTCATGCCACCCGGAACACCACAACGTAATGGTGTGTCCGAACGTCGTAATCACACTTTACTAGATATGGTGCGATCTATGATGTCTCTTACTGATTTACCACTATCATTTTGGGTTTATGCTTTAGAGATGGCCGCATTCACGTTAAATAGGGCACCATCAAAATCCGTTGAGACGATGCCTTATGAACTATGATTTGGCAAGAAACCAAAGTTATCGTTTCTTAAAGTTTGGGGCTACGATGCTTATGTGAAAAACTTCAACCTGATAAGCTCGAACCCAAATTGGAGAAATGTGTCTTCATAGGATACCCAAAGGAAACTGTTGGGTACACCTTCTATCACAGATACAAAGGCAAGACATTCGTTGCCAAGAATGGATCCTTTCTAGAGAAGGAGTTTCTCTCGAAAGAAGTGAGTGGGAGGAAAGTAGAGCTTGATGAGGTAACTGTACCTGCTCCCTTATTGGAAAGTAGTTCATCACAGAAACCAGTTCCTGTGACGACTACACCAATTAGTGAGGAAGCTAATGATATTGATCATGAAACTTCAGATCAAGTTACTATCGAACCTCATAGGTCAACCAGAATATGATCCGCACCAGAGTGGTATGGCAATCCTATTATGGAAGTCATGTTACTTGACCATGACGAACCTACGAACTATGAGGAAGCGATGATGAGCCCAGATTCTGCAAAATGGCTTGAGGCCATGAAATCTGAGATGGGATCCATGTATGAGAACAAAGTATGGACTTTGGTTGACTTGCCCGATGATCGGCAAGCCATCGAGAATAAATGGATCTTCAAGAAGAAGACTGACGCTGATGGTAATGTAACTGTCTACAAAGCTCGACTTGTTGCAAAAGGTTTTTGACAAGTTCAAGGGGTTGACTACGATGAGACTTTCTCATCCGTAGTGATGCTTAAGTCTGTCCGAATCATGTTAGCAATTGCCGCATTTTATGATTATGAAATATGGCAAATGGATGTTAAAACTGCGTTCCTGAATGGATTTCTGGAAGAAGAGTTGTATATGATGCAACCAGAAGGTTTTGTTGATCCAAAAGATGCTAACAAAGTATGCAAGCTCCAGCGATCCATTTATGGACTAATGCAAGCCTCTCGGAGTTGGAATAAACGCTTTGATAGTGTGATCAAAGCATATGGTTTTATACAGACTTTTGGAGAAGCATGTATTTACAAGAAAGTGAGTGGGAGCTCTGTAGCATTTCTGATATTATATGTAGACGACATATTGTTGATTGGAAATGATATAGAATTTCTAGATAGCATAAAGGGATACTTGAATAAAAGTTTTTCAATGGAAGACCTCGGTGAAGCTGCTTACATATTAGGCATCAAGATCTATCGAGATAGATCAAGACGCTTAATTGGACTTCCACAAAGCACATACCTTGATAAAGTTTTGAAAAAGTTCAAAATGGATCAGACAAAGAAAGGGTTCTTGCCTGTATTACAAGGTGTGAAGTTGAGTCAGACTCAATGCCCGACCACAACAGAAGATAGAGAAAAAAATTGAAAGATGTTACCTATGCTTCAGCCATAGGCTCTATCATGTATGCAATGTTGTGTACCAGACCTGATGTATGCTTAGCAATAAGTTTAGCAGGGAGGTACCAAAGTAATCCAGGAGTGGATCACTGGACAACGGTCAAGAATATCCTGAAATACCTGAAAAGGACTAAGGATATGTTTCTCGTTTATGGAGGTGACAAAGAGCTAGTCGTAAATGGTTACGTCGATGCAAGCTTTGACACTGATCCGGACGATTCTAAATCGCAAACCAGATACATGTTTATATTGAACGGTGGAGCTGTCAGTTGGTGCAGTTCTAAACAAAGCGTCGTGGCGGGATCTACATGTGAAGCGGAGTACATAGCTACTTCGGAAGCAGCAAATGAAGGAGTCTGGATGAAGAATTTCATTTCCAATCTAGGTGTCATACCTAGTGCATCAGGAACAATGAAGATCTTCTGTGACAATACTGGTGCAATTGCTTTGGCAAAGGAATCCAGATTTCACAAGAGGACCAAACATATCAAGAGACGCTTCAATTCCATCCGGGACCAAGTCCAGGTGGGAGACATAGAGATTTGCAAGATACATATGGATCTGCATGTTGCAGACCCGTTGATTAAGCCTCTTCCATGAGCAAAACATGATCAACACCAAGGCTCCATGGGTGTTAGAATCATTACTGTGTAATCTAGATTATTGACTCTAGTGCAAGTGGGAGACCGAAGGAAATATTCCCTAGAGGCAATAATAAATTATTATTTTTTTCCTTATTTCATGATAAATGTTTATTATTCATGCTAGAATTGTATTGACCGGAAACATGATACATGTGTGAATACATAGACAAACTGAGTGTCACTAGTATGCCTCTACTTGACTAGCTCGTTTATCAAAGATGGTTATGTTTCCTAGCCATGGACAAAAAAGTTGTCATTTGATTAACGGGGTCACAACATCGAGAGAATGATGTGATTGACTTGACCCATTCCGTTAGCTTAGCACTTGATCGTTTAGTATATTGCTATTGCTTTCTTCATGACTTATACATGTTCCTGTGACTATGAGATTATGCAACTCCCGTTTACCAGAGGAACACTTTGTGTGCTACCAAACATCACAACGTAACTGGGTGATTATAAAGGTGCTCTACAGGTGTCTCCGAAGGTACTTGTTGGGTTGGCGTATTTTGAGATTAGGATTTGTCACTCTGATTGTCGGAGAGGTATCTCCGGGCCCTCTCGGTAATACACATCACTATAAGCCTTGCAAGCAATGTGACTAATGAGTTAGTTGCGAGATGATGTATTACATAACAAGTAAAGAGACTTGCCGGTAACGAGATTGAACTAGGTATTGAGATACCGACGATCAAATCTCGGGCAAGTAACATACCGATGACAAAGGGAACAACGTATGTTGTTATGCGGTTTGACCGATAAAGATCTTCGTAGAATATGTAGGAGTCAATATGAGCATCCAGGTTCCGCTATTGGTTATTGACCAGAAACAGTTCTCGATCATGTCTACATAGTTCTCGAACCCGTAGGGTCCGCATGCTTAAGGTTTCGATGACAGTTATATTATGAGTTTATGAGTTTTGATGTACCGAAGTTTGTTCGGAGTCCCTAATGTGATTATGGACATGACGAGGAGTCTCGAAATGGTCGAGACATGAAGATTGGTATATTGGACGACTATATTCGGACACCGGAATAAGTTTCGGAGGTTATCAGATATATATCGGAGTACCAGGGGGTTACCGGAACCCCCCAGGGGGGGTAATGGGCCACTTGGGCCTAAAGTGGAGAAGAGGAGGGGCGGCCACGACAGGCCGTGCGCCCCCTCCCCCTCTAGTCCGAATTGGACAAGGAGGGGGGGGCGGCGCCCCCCTTTTCCTTCCTCCCCTCTCTCCCTTCCTTCCCCCTCTCCTACCTGGACAAGGAAAGGAGGGAGTCCTACTCCCGGTGGGAGTAGGACTCCCCTTGGCGCGCCTCCTCCCTGGCTGGCCGCCCCCTCCCCCTTGCTCCTTTATATACGGGGGCAGGGGGGCACCTCTAGACACAACAATTGATCATTGATCTCTTAGCCGTGTGCGGTGCCCCCCTCCGCCATAGTCCTCCTCGATAATATGGTAGTGGTGCTTAGGCGAAGCCCTGCGACGGTAGAACATCAAGATCATCACCACGCCGTCGTGCTGACAGAACTCTCCCTCGACACTTGGCTGGATCGGAGTTCGGGGGACGTCAGCGAGCTAAACGTGTGCTAGAACTCGGAGGTGTCGTAGTTTTGGTGCTTGATTGGTCGGGCCGTGAATACGTACGACTACATCAACCGCGTTGTTCTAACGCTTCCGCTTTCAGTCTACGAGGGTACGTGGACACACTCTCCCCTCTCATTGCTATGCATCAGCATGATCTTGCGTGTGCGTAGGAATTTTTTTGAAATTACTACGTTCCCCCAACATGGTGGGGGCACCATATGTAGCCTCGTGGCATGGCTGCATTCGAATGGCTCTAACTTTTGCATACAATCTCGGATTAGGACAATCTTTATATCAAAATCGATCGTTTCGACGAGATGCACAACTTTCATGTGGAAACATTTTCCATCAAATTCCATCGTAATTGAGTTTCATGCCATTCGTTAATCTGGTGTTAACATGAACATCTCTGAACTTGTCATAACTATTGCATAAGAGATTCGTTTTATATGATGTTCATATCCATCTTGATCTTCTTCAAGAGAGCCATACGGAGGTTTCCTCCAATCATAAGTTTGAATTAGTCTTGATATAACTTAAAGCTATTCTATATGATTGTGCCACTTTTGAGTGTCAACACAAGGGTCGGCCACGCTTGCCATTGATGACCCTCGGGCCACCTAACTCCTGGACAGTGTGAGGCGAACTGCCCCAGGGGGAGGAGGACCCGGCAGAGGTGGGGGTAGCGTTGTCTCCAAACTCCGGCGGCTACGAGGTGGTGGCACGGGGGGCTACGAGAGGGCGGGGAAGGCCTCCACCTGACGGCTTGGCATGGTCACCGCCCACGGGCGAGGCACTGGACCGACGCGAGAGCTGGTGATGTGGAGCATCCTACGGACATCACCATGTCAAGAGCCCGTTTTGCAAGTGACACGTGCGACATCTTCTTCACATACATAAAGGTGAATCATCTTATTTACAAGTGCTCACTTGACCCCTTCGAGGATGGTATACTACTTGACACTCCACTCGTGTGCATGCATAGGAATTGTCGGAGCTTCACGGATGATGAGAAGGAGTGCAAGCGCGAAGGAACACCTACACCATCCGTGAGGGAAGCGTGGAAGCGAAGACGGAGCTACGGAGTCTACAACGGCCGGACGACCAACGGGCCACCAGACATCCGACACCCTATAGCGCCCGGACGACCGGCGTCCACCGGACGTCTGATACACCTTCCACCCAGACAGAAGTCCCGGCCAGCGCATGCTACAGCGATCAGACGCCCGACAAGGACCGGACGTCTGACACCCCCAGTGCCCGGACGACCGAGCCCCTCCGAACGACCGAGACAACCAGTCCAGTATGGAAACATAGGAAGAACGAAGGCCAGGGACGACCGATGCATGCTACTTCTTGAGCTTGCGTTGATTTTTCCCTTGAAGAGTAAATGGTGATGCAGCAAAGTAGAGATAAGTATTCCCTCAGTTTGAGAACCAAGGTACCAATCTAGTAGGAGACAGCGCACAATTCACTGAATACGTGCACAAACAATCAAACAAACTTGCACCCAATGCGATAAAGGGCTTGTCAATCCCTTCATGGTTACTTGCAAAAGTGAGATCTGATAGAGATAGATAAACGATAAAGTAATTTTTTTGGTATTTTTGGTTTATAGATCGGAAAGTAAAAGATTTCAAGAATAGTAGACCAGAAACTAATATTGTAGATCAGAAACTTATATGATGGAAAATAAAACCAGGGGCCATATGTTTCACTAGAGGCTTCTCTCAAGATAGCAAATAATACGGTGGGTGAACAAATTATTACCGAGCAATTGATAGAAAAGCGCAAAGTTATGATGATATCTAAGGCAATGATCATGAATATGGGCATCACATCTGTGTCAAGTAGACCAAAATGATTCTGCATTTACTACTATTACTCCACACATCGACCACTATCCAACATGCATCTAGAGTATTAATTTCATAAAGAACGGAGTAACGCATTAAGTAAGATGACATGATGTAGAGGAATTAACTCAAGCAATATGATGAAAACCCCATCCTTTTATCCTTGATGGCAACAATACAATACGTGCCTTGCTGCCCCTACTATCACTGGGAAAGGACACTTCAAGATTGAACCCAAAGCTAAGCACTTCTCCCATTGCAAGAAAAACCAATCTTGTTGGCCAAACCAAACTGATAGTTCGAAGAGATTACAAAGATATCAAATCATGCATATAAGAATTCAGAGAAGATTCAAATAATATTCATAGATAAGCTGATCATAAATCCACAATTCATCGGATCTCAGCAAACACACCGCAAAAAAGTATTACATCAAATAGATCTCCAAGAACAACGAGGAGAACATGGTATTGAGAATCAAAGAGAGAGAAGAAGCCATCTAGCTACTAGCTATGGACCCATAGGTCTGAGGTAAACTACTCACGCTTCATCGGAAGGGCAATAGAGTTGATGTAGAAGCCCTCCATGATCGAATCCCCCTCCGACAGAATGCTGGAAAAGGCCCCTAGATGGGATATCACGGGTACAAAAGGTTGCGGCGGTGGGAAAGTGTTTTCGTGGATGCCTCTATTGGTTTGGGGATATATGGGAATATGCAGGCAAAAGAATTAGGTCAGGAGGGTCATGGGGGGCCCACAAGGGTGGGGGCGCGCCCTCCGTCCTTGTGGCCGCCTCGTGGCTGCTCCAACTTCATCTCCAAGTCGCTTGGTTGTCTTCTGGTCCAAGAAAACTCATCGCGAAGGTTTCATTCCGTTTGGACTCCATTTGGTATTCCTTTTCTGTGAAACTCAAAAACAAGGAAAAATAGGAACTGGCACTGGGCTCTAGGTTAATAGGTTAGTCCCAAAAATAATATAAAATAGCATATTAATGCATATAAAACATTCAAAACAGGTAATATAATAACATGGAACAATAAAAAATTATAGATACATTGGAGATGTATCAAGCATCCCCAAGCTTAATTCCTGCTCGTCCTCGAGTAGGTAAATGATAAAAAACAGAATTTTTGATGTGGAATGCTACCTAACATATTTATCTATGTAATTTTATTTATTGTGGCATGAATGTTCAGATCCACAATATTCAAAACAAAACTTTAATTGACATAAAAACAATAATATTTCAAGCATACTAACAAGGTAGTTATGTCTTCTCAAAATAAAATGGCCAAAAAAAGCTTATCCCTACAAAATCATATAGTCTGGCTATGCTCCATCTTCATCACACAAAATATTTAAATCATGCACAACCCCTATGACAAACCAAGCAATTGTTTCATACTTTTGATGTTCTCAAACCTTCTCAACTTTCACGCAATACATGAGCGTGAGCCATGGACATAACACTATAGGTAAAATAGAACATGGTGGTGGTGGAGAAGACAAAAAGAGGGAGATAGTTTCACATCAACTAGGCGTATTAACGGGCTATGGAGATGCCCATCAATAAATATCAATGTGAGTGAGTAGGGATTGCCATGCAGCGGACGCACTAGAGCTATAAGTTTATGAAAGCTCAAAAATAAAACTAAGTGGTTGTGCATCCAACTTGCTTGCTCACGAAGACCCAGGGCAATTTGAGGAAGCCCATCATTGAAATATACAAGCCAAGTTCTATAATGAAAAATTCCCACTAGCATATGAAAGTGACAAAATAGGAGACTCTCCATCATGAAGATCATGTAGGAGACTCTCCATCATGAAGATCATGGTGCTACTTTGAAGCACAAGTATGGAAAAAGGATAGTAACATTGCCCCTTCTCCCTTTTCTCTCATTTTTTATATTTATTTGGGACTTTCTCATTTTTTGGCCTCTTTTATTTCTCTTTTTTTCGGCCAGAGTCTCATCCCAACTTGTGGGGGAATCATAGTCTCCATCATCCTTTCCTCACATGAGACAATGCTCTAATAGTGAAGATCATCACACTTTCATTTACTTACAACTCAAGAATTACAACTCAATACTTAGAACAAAATACGACTCTATATGAATGCCTCCGGTGGTCTACCGGGATGTGCAATGAATCAAGAGTGACATGTATGAAAAAATTATGATAGGTGGCTTTTCCACGAATACGGTGTCAACTACATGATCATGCAAAGCAATATGACAATGATGAAGCGTGTCATAATAAATAGAACAGTGAAAAGTTGCATGGCAATATATCTCGGAATGGCTATGGAAATTCCATAGTAGGCAGGTATGGTGGCTGTTTTGAGGAAGGTATATGGTGGGTGTATGGTACCGGCGAAAGTTGCGCGGTACTAGAGGGGCTAGCAATGATGGAAGGATGAGAGTGCGTATAATCCATGGACTCAACATTAGTCATAAAGAACTCACAAACTTATTGCAAAAATCTATTAGTCATCAAAACGAAGTACTACACGCATGCTCCTAGGGGGCTAGATTAGTAGGAAAAGACCATCGCTCGTCCCCGACCGCCACTCATAAGGAAGACAATCAAAAAAAATCTCATGCTCCAACTTCGTTACTTAACGGTTCACCATACGTGCATGCTACGGGACTCACAAACCACAAGTATTTCTCAAATTCACAATTACTTACTAGCATGACTCTAATATCACCATCTCCATATCACAAAACAATCATAAGGAATCAAACTTCTCATAGTATTCAATGTACTTTATATGAAAGTTTTTATTATATCCCTCTTGGATGCCTATCATATTAGGACCAAATTTCTAACCAAAGCAAATTACCATGCTGTTTAAAGACTCTCAAAATAATATAAGTGAAGCATGAGAGTTCATCAATTTCTATAAAATAAAACCATCGCCGTGCTCTAAAAAGATATAAGTGAAGCACTAGAGCAAAATTGCCTTGCTCAAAAGATATAAGTGAAGCACATAGAGTAGTCTAATAAATCATGATTCATGTGTGTCCCTCTGAAAAGGTGTGTACAACAAGGATGATTGAGGCAAACTAAAGAGCAAAGACTCATATGATACAAGACGCTCCAAGCAAAATACATATCATGTGGTGAATAAAAATATATCCTCAAGTAAAGTTACCGATAGACGAAGACGGAAGAGGGGATGCCTTCTGGGGCATCCCCAAACTTAGGCTCCTGTTTAGCCTTGAATATTACCTTGGGGTGACTTGGGCATCCCCAAGCTTAGGCTCTTGCCACTCCTTATTCCATAGTCCTTAAAATCCTTACCCAAAATTTGAAAACTTCACAACACAAAACTCAACAGAAAATCTCATAAGCTCCGTTAGTATAAGAAAATAAATCACCACTTTTGGTACTGTTGTGAACTCATTCTTTATTTATATTGGTGTAATATCTACTATGTTCCAACTTTTCCATGGTTCATACCCCCTGATACTACCCATAGATTCATCAAATAAGCAAACAACACATAGAAAAAATAGAATCTGTCAAAAACAATACAGTTTGTAGCAATCTGTAACTCTCAAATACTTATGTAACTCCAAAACTTCTGAAAAAATAGGACAACCTGGGAAATTTGTGTACCAATTCAGTGCAAAAAGAATCATATCAAAATCACGCTTCTGTGAAATATGAAAATTATTTTCCTGGGCACAAAAGTTTCTGTTTCTCAGCAAGATTAAAACAACTATCACCGTAAGCTATCCCAAAGGTCTTACTTGGCACAAACACTAATTAAAACACAAAACAACATCTAACCAGAGGCTAGATGAATTATTCAAAGCAAAACAGGAGCAAAAAACAAAGAACAAAAATAAAATTGGGTTGCCTCCCAACAAGCGCTTTTCTTTAGAGCCTTTTAGCTAGGCATTGAGATTTCAATTATGCTCATATGAAATACATGAATTGAAGTGCAAAGAGAGCACCACAAAATACATGACAAACACATCTAAGTCTAACATGTTTCCTATGCATAGGCATTTTATAAGCAAACAAATTATCAAGGCAAAGCAAAAACTAGCATATGCAAAGGTAGAAGAAAGAGACGATAACAATCTCAACATGATAGAGAGGTAATTTAGTAACATGAAAATTTGTACAACCATATTTTCCTCTCTCATAATAATTACATGTAGGATCACAAGCAAATTCAATAAAATTGCTATCACATAACATATTCTCAACATGATCCACATGCATGCGAAGTTGACACTCTTCCAAAATAGTGGGATTACCATTAACTAAAGTCATGACCTCTCCAAACCCACTTTTATCAAAAAAATTCATAAGATTGAACATTCTCCAAATATGTGGGATCTAAAGTTGACACTCTTCCAAACTCACTTTCAATATTATTGCAAACATTATTATCAATCTCATATTCATCATGAGGCTTAAACAAATTTTCAAGATCATAAGAAGAATCACTCCAATCATGATCATTACAACAAGTAGTAGACATGGCAAAATTAGCATCTCCAAGCTTAGGGTTTTGCATATTATTAGCCCAATTGACATTAATAGAATTTATAATAACATCATTGCAATCAAGCTTTTCATTCAAGGAACTATCAAGTATGGATGCAATAGCAACAATCTCATGTTTAACATAAGGAACTATAGCAAATTCATCTCCATAAGTATTGGCTTCATGGCCATAAGCATAGCAAGCATCATGTTCATCAAGGGATATTTCAATCAAATCATCGGAATCATAATTATCTATAGATTCATGCATATCATTATTTTCTTCCAAAGCAACGGTCATTCTCTCCATAAACTCCTTAACATAGGCATTATGAGCATAGTTTTCATATCAATATTTAAGTATGTCGGAATTTTCAGATTTGTAGAGAGCAATATCATACTTTTCAATCAAAGAAGCAACTTCATGAGCACCCTTAAAAGCAACAAATTCTTCAATTTGTTCGATATCATAGTAACTATAAACACCCTTTTCATAAGAAGATAAGATTTCATTATCATTAAACTCACATAGGTAGGGACGGTGTTTTTTAGGGTTCTTAGAGTGATAACCCACAAGTGTAGGGGATCGCAACAGCTTTCGAGGGTAAACTATTCGACCCAAATTTATTGATTCGACACAAGGGGAGCCAACGAATATTCTTGAGTATTAACAGTTGAGTTGTCAATTCAACCACACCTGGATAACTTAGTATCTGCAGCAAAGTATTTAGTAGCAAAGTAATAGGATAATAAAGGTAATGGTAGCAAAAGTAATGTTTTTGGGTTTTGTAGTGATTGTAACAATAGCAACGAAAAAGTAAATAAGTGAAGCACAAGATGTGAAAAGCTCATAGGCAATGGATCGGTGATGGATAATTATGTCGGATGCGATTCCTCATGTAATAGCTATAACATAGGGTGACACAGAACTATCTCCAATTCATCAATGTAATGTAGGCATGTATTCCGTAAATAGTCATACGTGCTTATGGAAAAGCACTTGCATGACATCTTTTGTCCTACCCTCCCGTGGCAGCGGGGTCCTAGTGGAAACTAAAGGGATATTAAGGCCTCCTTTTAATAGAGAACCGGACCAAAGCAACACATAGTGAATACATGAACTCCTCAAACTATGGTCATCACCGAGAAGTATCCCGATTATTGTCACTTCAGGGTTGTCGGATCATAACACATAATAGGTGACTATAGACTTGCAAGATAGGATCAAGAACACACATATATTCATGAAAACATAATAGGTTCAGATCTGAAATCATGGCACTCGGGCCCTAGTGACAAGCATTAAGCATAGCAAAGTCATAGCAACATCAATCTCAGAACATAGTGGATACTAGGGATCAAACCCTAACAAAACTAACTTGATTACATGGTAAATCTCATCCAACCCATCACCGTCCAGCAAGCCTACGATGGAATTACTCACGCACGGCGGTGAGCATCATGAAATTGGTGATGGAGGATGGTTGATGATGACGACGGCGATGAATCCCCATCTCCGAAGCCCCGAACGGACTCCAGATTACCTCTCCCGAGAGAGATTAGGGCTTGGCGGCGGCTCCGTATTGTAAAACGCGATGAAACTTTCTCTCTGATTTTTTTCTCCGCGAGACGGAATATATGGAGTTGGAGTTGAGGTCGGCGGAGCCTCAGGGGGCCCACCAGACAGGGGGGCGCGCCCAGGGGGGAGGGCGCACCCCCCACCCTCGTGGACAGGGTGTGGGCCCCCTGGTCTTGATTCTTTCTCCGGTATTTTTTATATTTTCCAAAAAGTGCCTCCGAGGATTTTCAGGACATTCTGAGAACTTTTGTTTTCTACACATGAAACAACGTCATAGCAGTTCTGCTGAAAACAGCGTCAGTCCGGGTTAGTTTCATTCAAATCATGCAAGTTAGAGTCCAAAACAAGGGCAAAAGTGTTTGGAAAAGTAGATACGTTGGAGACGTATCAACTCCCCCAAGCTTAAACCTTTGCTTGTCCTCAAGCAATTCAGTTGATGAACTGAAAGTGATAAAGAAAAACTTTTACAAACTCTGTTTGCTTTTGTTGTTGTAAACATGCAAAGCCAGCATTCAGGTTTCAGCAAATATTATGAACTAACCATACTCACAATGACACCTCGGTCTCACAATTACTTATATCAATGGCATAATCAGCTAGCAAGCCATAATAATAAAACTCGGGTGACAACACTTTCTCAAAACAATCATAGTATGATATAACAAAATGGTATCTCGCTAGACCTTTCTGAGACCGCAAATCATAAATGCAGAGCACCTTTAAAGATCAAGGACCGACTAAACATTGTAATTCATGATAAAAGAGATCCAGTCAAGTCATACCCAATATAAACCAATAGTAATGAATGCAAATGACAGTGTGCTCTCCAGCGGATGCTTTTTAATAAGAAGGGTGAGGACTCAACATAAAAGTAAATAGATAGGCCCTTCGCAGAGGGAAGCAGGGATTCGTAGAGGTGCCATAGCTCGATTTTAAAATAGAGATTGAATAACATTTTGAGCGGCATACTTTTGCTGTCAACGCAACAACTATGAGATGGTTGTATCTTCCATAGTACATGCATTATAGGCAGTTCCCAAACAGAATGGTAAAGGTTTATACTCCCCCAACCACCAACAAGCATCAATCCATGGCTTGCTCGGAACAACGAGTGCCTCCAACTAACAACAACTATGGGGGAGTTTTGTTTAATTATTTTGATTTGCTTTTGATCTTTTTGGATCATGGGACTGGGCATCCCGGTTACCGGCCCTTTCTCGTGAATGAGGAGCGGAGTCCACTTCTCTTGAGAATAACCCACCTAGCATGGAAGATATAGGCAGCCCTAGTTGAAACATGAGCTGCTAGAGCATACAAAACAGAATTTCATTTGAAGGTTTGGAGTTTGGCACATACAAATTTACTTGGAACGGCAGGTAGATACCGCATATAGGAAGGTATGGTGGACTCATATGGAACAACTTTGGGGTTTAAGGAGTTTGGATGCACAAGCAGTATTCCCGCTTAGTACAGGTGAAGGCTAGCAAAAGACTGGGAAGCGACCAACTGAGAGAGCGACAACAGTCATAAACATGCATTAAAATTAATTCACACCGAGAACAAGCATGAGTAGGATATAATCTACCATGAACATAAATATCATGAAGGCTATGTTGATTTGTTTCAACTACATGCGTGAACATGTGCCAAGTCGAGTCACTCAATTCATTCAAAGGAGGATACCATCCCATCATACCACATCATGATCATTCTAATAGCATGTTGGCACGCAAGGTAAACCATTATAACTCATAGCTAATCAGGCATGGCACAAGCAACTATAATCTCTAAATGTCATTGCAAATATGTTTACTTCATAATTAAGCTGAATCAGGAACGATGAACTCATCATATTTACAAAAACAAGAGAGGTCGAGTTCATACCAGCTTTTCTCATCTCAATCAGTCCATCATATATCGTCATTATTGCCTTTCACTTGCACGACTGAATGATGTGTATAATAATAATAGTGCACGTGCATTGGACTAAGCTGGAATCTGCAAGCATTCAACTCAAAAGAGAAGACAATATAATATGGGCTCTAAATTAAATAAACAAGTATGCATATGAGAGCCACTAAGCATTTTAAATATGGTCTTCTTGACCCCCAAAGAAAAGAAAAGAATACAAAACTATTTACACAGGAAAGCTCCCAACAAGTAAAAGAGGCACGAGAAATCTTTTTGGGTTTTCATTTTAATTCTACTACAAGCATGGAAATTAAACTAACTATTTTTTTTTGGTTTTTCTTAAGGTTTATCAAACACACAAGAAGAAAACTAGAAAAATAAATTTAAACTAACATGGATAATACAATGAAAGGGTATGAGCACCGACGACTAGTGTGTGAACATAAATGTAAAGTCGGTGAGAAATACGTACTCCCCCAAGCTTAGGCTTTTGGCCTAAGTTGGTCTAATGCCAAGGATAGCCTGGCTGATATCCCTAGTTGTAACTGGGGTCGTACTGAGATGCAGCAGCAACCGCCTCCTCAGCTGCAGCATGTTGGCGAGCTGCCTCCGTTCTCCCCTCGTGTTCAGTTGCTTCCTCCCTGGTAACAACCTATCTTCCTTTTGCATGATAATCAAAAAGGAGAGGAGCAGGAAGAGTAACATGGACGACATTGCGTCTGTTATAGATTAGTTGATAATGGAGGAATTGTTCATTCCTCCTAAGAAAATGATGGTTGACCATAGCGTCATAATCTAAATAAGCAGGAGGTATCATCACCCCCCTCTCGTGGAGCTATACCAAGATAATTAGCCACACGGGTTGCATAAATTCCTCCAAATAAATCTCCAGCTCTACCATTATTCTGCAACCTACGTGCAACTATTGCCCCCATGTTATAACCTTTATAACCTGACACAACACTCTTGAGTACACAGAGATCAGGGACACACATATGACATGCTTCATCTTTACCATTAATGCATCTACCAATGAAGAGAGCAAAATAATGTATAGCAAGAAAATGAATGCTTCCCATGATAGCTTGTGTTATGTCCCTGGATTCTCCCACAGTAATACTAGCAAGGAAATCTCTAAATTCAGATTTGTGAGGATCATTAATATTACCCCACTGCGGAAGTTTGTAAGCAGTTGTAAAATCCTCTAAGTCCATGATATAAGATGTATCATAAATATCGAATAGAACACTAGGAGAATTACGCGTATAGTTATATTTAAACCTCCGTACAAAGGAATCAATTAATTGATAGTACCGAGGACACTTATCTTGTAAGAAGTCCTCCAACTCAGCATTACGCACATACGCGTCAAATTCCTCCTTAAAGCCCGCTTCGACCATAAAATCATCGGATGGCCACTCACAAGCTCGTACATCCGCGTCCCTCGGTAATTCAACATCTTGCTCACACATAGCAATCCTGGGGCCCTTTCTTTACCGAGGAACCACCTTGGTACATTCTCCTAGACATAATTCTTTTCTGAAAAATTTCTGAAATTTTAGTAACTTCAAAATAAAAGTGAATAAAACTTAACAAGAATGGTAGCAACTACTCCTACAAGTGCCTGGAGCCTATATCATGCATTAGAAATGCTTGGGACCTCATAAATTTAACATGCAAGCTCAAGAACATGGTCACCTATGCAGCAAAAATTTGCAATGAATAAAGCACTAGAACAAAAACTATTTGGACCAATGGAGGAGTCACATACCAAGCAACAATCTCCCAAAGCAGTTTCGTGAATGGAGCTTTGAGCAAGGAGATCGAAAATCACAGCAAAATGAGCTAGAACTCGTGCTTGAGCTGGATGGGGATTTTTTGGGTAGAAGATAAAGTGTGTGGGTGCTGGCATAAGTGGGGGGGGGGCCACCAGGGGCCCACGAGACAGGGGGCGCGCCCAGGTGGGGTGGGCGCGCCCTCCACTCTCGTGGCCTGGTGCTTGCCCCTCTTGCATTGATTTTAGTGCCTAAAATCTTCAAATACTCCATAAAAATCATACTAAATTTGCAGGGCATTCGGAGCACTTTTATTTTCGGGATAATTTTTATTGCACGGATAATTCAGAAAAGAGACGGATAATACTATTTTTGCTTTATTTATTCTAAATAGCAGAAATTAAAAAGAGGGTATAGAAGGTTGTGCCTTCTAGTTTCATCCATCTCATGATCATCAAAATGAATCCATTAACAAGGTTGATCAAGTCTTGTTAACAAACTCATTCCAAATAACACGGAACCGGAGAAATTTCGAATAACACTAAGTTACCTCAACGGGTATATGAAAATCCCCAACAATAAGAATATCATACTTTTTCTTGACAGTAGGGAGAGGAAATTCAAAACCTCCAACAATAATAGTTGGAACTTTTCCAATAGAATTGATACTATGAACTTGAGATTGTTTCCTCAAAAAGTGTACCATATGCTCATTACCATTAACATGAAAAGTGATAATGCCTTTGTTGCAATCAATAACAACCACTACAGTATTCAAAAAGGGTCTACCAAGGATGATCGACACACTATCGTCCTCGGGAATACCAAGAATAACAAAGTCCGTTAAGATAGTGACATTTGCAACCACAACAGGCACATCCTCACAAATACCGACAGGTGTGGCAATTGATTTATCAGCCATTTGCAAAGATATTTCAGTAGGTGTCAACTTATTCAATTCAAGTCTACGATATAAAGAGAGAGGCATAACACTAACACCGGCTCCAAGATCACATAAAGCAGTTCTAACATAATTTCTTTTAATGGAGCATGGTATAGTTGGTACCCCCGGATCTCCAAGTTTCTTTGGTATTCCACCCTTAAAAGTGTAATTAGCAAGCATGGTGGAAATTTTAGCTTCCGGTATCTTTCTTTTGTTTGTAATGATATCCTTCATATATTTAGCATAAGGATTTACTTTAAGCATATTAGTTAAGCGCATACGTAAGAAGATAGGTCTAATCATTTCAGCAAAGCGCTCAAAATCCTTATCATCCTTTGTCTTGGATGGTTTAGGAGGAAAGGGCATGGGTTTCTGAACCCATGGTTCTCTTTCTTTACCGTGCTTCTTAGCAACAAAATCTCTCTTATCATAACGTTGATTCTTTGATTATGGGTTATCAAGATCAACTGCAGGTTCAATCTCTACTTCATTATTTTTGCTAGGTTGAGCATCAACATGAACATTATCATTAACATTATCACTAGGTTTATGTTCATCACCTGATTGTGTTTCAGCATCAGAAATAGAAATATCATTGGCATTCTTAGGTGTGTCTACAACAGGTTCACTAGAAGCATGCAAAGTCTTATCATTTTTCTTTTTCTTCTTTTTGGAAGAACTAGGTGCTTCTAAATTATTTCTCTGAGAATCTTGCTCGATTCTCTTAGGGTGGCCTTCAGGATACAAAGGTTCCTGAGTCATTCTACCAGTTCTGATAGCCACTCTAACAGCGAAGTCATTTTTATTATTTAATTCATCAAGCAAATCATTTTGAGCTTTAAGTACTTGCTCAGCTTGAGTAGCAACCATACACGCATATTTGCTAATGAGTTTAAGTTCACCTTTAACTCTAGCCATATTATCGCTCACGCGTCCTATCTCGAAAGCATTATTCTTTAACTCTCTACCAACATAAGCATTAAAACTTTCTTGTCTAGCCATGAAGTCATCAAATTCATCTAAGCATGGGCTATGAAATTTAGTAGAGGGGATTTCAACTTTATCATATCTATAGAGAGAATTTACCTTTACTACCTGTGTCGGGTTATCAAGACAATGTGGTTCTTCAACAGGCGGTATATTAAGACCATGTATTTCTTTAATAGGTGGTAAATTCTTAACATCTTCGGCTTTTATACCTTTTTCTTTCATTGATTTCTTTGCCTCTTGCATATCTTCAGGACTGAGAATAAAACACATCTCTTCTTTGGAGTGGGTTTAGGAATAGGCTGAGGAGTTGACTCAATTGGTTCAGGAATTGCCTCAGGAACTGGCTCAGGAAGAGTCCAATTATTTTCATTAGTCAACATATTATTCAATAGTAATTCAGCTTCACCGACTGTTCTTTCCCTGAAAACACAACCAACACAACTATCCAAGTGGTCCTTGGAAGCATCGGTTAGTCCATTATAAAAGATATCAAGTATTTCATTTTTCTTAAGAAGATGATCAGGCAAAGCATTTAGTAATCGGAGAAGCCTCCCCCAAGCTTGTGGGAGACTCTCTTCTTTGATTTGTACAAAATTATATATTTCCCGCAAGGCAGCTTGTTTCTTATGAGCAGGGAAATATTTAGCAGAGAAGTAATAAATCATATCCTGGGGACTACGCACACAACCAGGAGCAAGAGAATTATACCAAGTCTTAGCATCACCCTTTAATGAGAACGGAAATATCTTAAGGATGTAAAAGTAACGAGATTTATCATCATGAGTAAACAGGGTAGCTATATCATTCAACTTGGTAAGATGTGCCACAACAGTTTCAGATTCAAGGCCATAAAAAGGATCAGATTCTACCAAAGTAATAATTTCCGGATCAACAGAGAATTCATAATCCTTATCAGTAACACAGATAGGTGAAGTAGCAAAAGCAGGGTCAGGTTTCATTCTAGCATTAAGAGACTGTTGCTTCCATTTAGCCAATAATTTCTTAAGATCATATCTATCATTGCAAGCAAAGATAACTCTAGCAGCTTCTTCATTCATAACATAACCCTCAGGAACAACAGGCAATTCATAATCATTCGGAGAACTCTCATCATCACTATCATCAATAATAGCATCTTCAATAATTTCATTCTCTCTAGCCCTAGCAAGTTGTTCATCAAAAAATTCACCTAATGGCAAAGTAGTATCACGCACAGAAGTAGTTTCATTATAAGTATCACACATAGCAGAAGTGGCATCATCAATGACATGCGACATATCAGAATTCATAGCAGTAGCAGGTTTAGGTGTTGCAAACTTACTCATAACAGAAGGAGAATCTAGTGCAGAGCTAGATGGCAGTTCCTTAACTCCCCTCGTAGTTGAGGGATAGATCTTGGTTTTAGCGTCTTTCAAGTTCGTCATAGTGATCAACAGATATAAATCCCAAGTGACTCAGAGAATAGAGCTATGCTCCCCGGCAACGGCGCCAAAAATTAGTCTTGATAACCCACAAGTGTAGGGGATCGCAACAACTTTCGAGGGTAAAGTATTCAACCCAAATTTATTGATTCGACACAAGGGGAGCCAAAGAATTTCTTGAGTATTAGCAGTTGAGTTATCAATTCAACCACACCTGGATAACTTAGTATCTACAGCAAAGTATTTAGTAGCAAAGTAATAGGATAATAAAGGTAACAGTAGCAAAAGTAATGTTTTGGGGTTTTGTAGTGATTGTAACAATAGCAACGGAAAAGTAAATAAGCGAAGCACAAGATGTGAAAAGCTCGTAGGCAATGGATCAGTGATGGATAATTATGTCGGATGCGATTCCTCATGTAATAGCTATAACATAGGGTGACACAGAACTAGCTCCAATTCATCAATGTAATGTAGGCATGTATTCCGTAAATAGTCATACGTGCTTATGGAAAAGAACTTGCATGACATCTTTTGTCCTACCCTCCCGTGGCAGCGGGGTCCCAGTGGAAACTAAGGGATATTAAGGCCTCCTTTTAATAGAGAACCGGACCAAAGCATTAACACATAGTGAATACATGAACTCCTCAAATTATGGTCATCACCGAGAAGTATCCCGATTATTGTCACTTCGGGGTTGTCAGATCATAACACATAATAGGTGACTATAGACTTGCAAGATAGGATCAAGAACACACATATATTCATGAAAACATAATAGGTTCAGATCTGAAATCATGGCACTCGGGCCCTAGTGACAAGCATTAAACATAGCAAAGTCATAGCAACATCAATCTCAGAACATAGTGGATACTAGGGATCAAACCCTAACAAAACTAACTTGATTACATGGTAAATCTCATCCAACCCATCACTGTCCAGCAAGCCTACGATGGAATTACTCACGCACGGCGGTGAGCATCATGAAATTGGTGATGGAGGATGGTTGATGATGATGACGGCGATGAATCCCCCTCTCTGGAGCCCCGAACAGACTCCAGATCAGCCCTCTCGAGAGTGATTAGGGCTTGGCGGCGGCTCCGTATCGTAAAACGCGATGAAACTTTCTCTCTGATTTTTTTTCTCCGCGAGACGGAATATATGGAGTTGGAGTTGAGGTCGGCGGAGCCTCAGGGGGCCCACGAGACAGGGGGGCGCCCAGGGGGAGGGCGCGCCCCCCACCCCCGTGGACAGGGTGTGGGCCCCCTGGTCTTGATTCTTTCTCCAGTATTTTTTATATTTTCCAAAAAGTGCATCCGAGGATTTTCAGGACATTCCGAGAACTTTTGTTTTCTACACATGAAACAACATCATAGCAGTTCTGCTGAAAACAGCGCCAGTCCGGGTTAGTTTCATTCAAATCATGCAAGTTAGAGTCCAAAAGAAGGGCAAAAGTGTTTGGAAAAGTAGATACGTTGGGGACGTATCATAGAGCAACAAGTAAAGTCATAAATTTCACAAAGACTCCAAGCATAACACAACAAACTGTTTATTTGATTCCATAAGAGTCTTCCTTTTTCAAACAAACGGTGACACACAAAATGAGCATGCTCATCTAAAGATTTTCCCTCAATTAAACTAGTTGGGGTTTCAGCACGAGCACATATAGATCAAAGATGATCCAAGTAGAACACTTTAAGTGGATCCATATCAATAGATTTTTAGCAAGCAAACATAAGGCACATGGAAATACAAACAAAAATACATACGGAAAGAAGGCGAAGAAAAGGGCGAATCTTTTCGAAAATCATTTTAGAAGTGGGGGAGAGGAAAATGAGAGGCGAATGGCGAATAATGTAATGCAAGAGATGAGAGTTTATGATGGGTACTTGGTATGTCTTGACTTGGCGTAGATCTCCCCGATAACGGTGCTAGAAATTCTTCCTGCTACTTCTTGAGCTTGGATTGGTTTTTCCCTTGAAGAGGAAAGGGTGATGCAACAAAGTAGAGATAAGTATTTCCCTCAGTTTGAGAACCAAGGTATCAATCCAGTAGGAGACAACGCACAAATCACCGAATACCTACACAAACAATCAAACAACTTGCACCCAATGTGTTAAAGGGGTTGTCAATCCCTTCACAGTTACATGCAAAAGTGAGATCTGGTAGAGATAGATAAATGATAAAGTAATTTTTTTTGGTATTTTCGAATTATAGATCGGAAAGTAAAAGATTGCAAAATAATAGATCGAAAACTAATATGACGGAAAATAGTAGATTGGAAACACTATAAGAATCAGGCACTTTGTCGTCCGCCATGGCTGAAAGCAAAGGCATGCCTGGCGGATGGCAAAGGCCTTTGCCGTGAGAGAGCAGATGGCAACAGGTTCGGCTGAATAAGCTACGGCAAAGGCCTCTTTGCCGTTCGCTGGCTGACGGCAAAGATGCAAAGGCCTTTGCCGTATGCTGGCAGACGACACACATGGCACCTTAGCTCTGTTAAGGGGTTAACGGCGTGCTTTGCCGTCAGCTGGCAGACAACAAACATCTTTGCATCTTTGCCATTTGCCAGCGAATGACAAAGATGCCAAATAGGCCAGCCCAGTGCACCCCAGGTTGCACAGGTGGCTGCCACGTGGCAGCTTTGCCATCTGCTAGCAGATGGCAAAGCTCTTTGCCGTCTGCCAGTGAACAGCAAAGATCCTATATAACCCCTGTTTTTTCTGTTTTTTCTTAAATTCATTCAATTTCACAGAATTTTACAGATATATAATTTTATCAAAAACTATTCAATGAATGAGCATCCATGATCAAGCACAAAAACACATAATTTCAATTCACGAGCATCCATGAGCATGCACATAATTTCAATTCATGAGCATCCATGAGCACACATAATTAAGAAAGTTCAACACTATCATACTTAAAAGGTTTACACTAAAAAGATTAAACTAAAGATCTTAACTCCTCCTTCTTCTTCTCCTTCATCATCTTGATGTGCTTAGAGCGGCGAGGTAGTGGGATGTACTCCTCTACCACGATTGGCATGGTCCTGTAGTCCCCCAGGTGTGGGATCGCCGGCGCCACCATCATCGCATGGTCATCGTCAGGCACCACCACCATCACGAGGCCATTTTCAGGCACCAACGTCACTAGGCCATCATCAGTCGCCACCATCGCGAGGCCATCATCAGCCACCACCATCGCGTGGCCATCGTCAGCCACCACCATCGCAAGGTCATCCCCGCTCTGCTCCTCTTCTTCCCCACTCCGTTCCTCCTCATCCTCACTGCTGCTTTTGCTATAGCCAGAGTCGCTGCTGCTTTGGCTGTAGCCAGAGTCCCTGCTGCTGCTCCCATTGCCTGACCAAATGCAACAAAGTTTTTTAACAATCGGTGTGAGACAAAGCCAAATGGAGAGGAAGAAGAGGCAGAGCGTACTGGGATCATCGTCATCCTAGTAGCGCATGCGGCACATAGTCATGTTGAACACCTTCACGGCGAGCATGGCATTGCCGTCGTACCTGAAGACAAGGAAGTACCCGTGCCGCAGGTCGTAGGCATGGACGAACTGCTCCCAACCACAAAATAGGTACATGTGGTCGTACCTGATCACCACCTCCACGTCCCACAGCCCGTGAAGCCCTTTGCCGGCCTGTTGTAGCTTCACATTCTTTGGCTGATGGCCATCCAACATCTTCATAAAAGTGTCATGCAACCTCTACAGCGTGGGTCAAGCAGTGATGTAGAAAACATCAGAGTTATGATAAACAGATGGGTGAAGTGGAGATCTCTCCTTTTATATACCTGCCTCCTGGAGGAATTCTCAAGTATGATCGTGAAGAACTCGAAACCTTCCAAGTCATACTCCGGCGTGGTAGAGCGCAGCCTGCGGTGGCGGCCTCCCCCCATCTCTGATAAGCAGCAGAAGAGACCAATTACTACCCTTACAACATTATCATACAACATTACATCAGCAGAAGTTTTGAGCAGAAGATAATCAACTACACTTAACTAATTTGGTAGGTTAGTTGGCAATAGTTGGAACACATCCAAGTTTATACATGAAAGAAAACTGAGAAAAAAAGCAATGCCCTTGTGCTCAACAACATCAACAAAGCATAGTAATCCAAAAAACAGAGCATATTTTAGGTGGCTCTAGGTTGACATACTAGAGCCGAGCACAAGATTTATTAGTAGCATGTTTTTCCATATATTCTTGATCATCAAATGTAAGAGAATATATATCCTCACCATCTTTAGCTTATAGATATGTTAAGATTGGTAGGCAGAAAAGTAAATCTCAAGGGAGCAATCTATATAGTGGTATATGCTCAAATATACCCTTAGACCTGTTATTGTGTGCCTCAATCTTCCATGTATATGCTCAAATATACCCTTAGACTTGTTATTTTTACAAAAATGCCATGCCTATATGGTTCAATTTGTAAATCAGCCATAAACCCCCGCAAAACTACTCTCATTGCACTACATGGAAATTTACTAGGTGACATGGCAAAAATTTCAGGAACATAGCAGATTTGACGTTGTGGTCCATGGCAGTTTTCTACACGAACTATTCTAAATCGAGTGTGTTATCCTCATTTTTATTCAAAGTGTGGCAGTGTTTACCTACAACATGGCAATTTCACACAATCTCATGTCGGCTACATGAAACTGAAAAACAAACAAACAAACAGAAACAAAATGAACATTGGTCAAGGAAACTAACATGGTGGTCAGCCAGTTAGCTAACAAAACTAGCTAAATCTACATTGGCACCATTGGTCATGTGGATGCGGCACCAACAACAACTGCCTCTGCTATGTCTTCAGCTACTGATTCTACCAATTATGCCATTTTCAGTGAATAACTAGCCGATGGGTTTGAATACGATGACGGCAGAGTATGAAACAACCAAGGGTGATGATTGGCAACGCAACATAGAAGTACATGTTCCATCACTATCTTCTATCTGCAAACCCAAAACTCTTCACGCCTTATATTCCAACACGTGTCCGTCGACAAGCTTATAAAATTCATCAAAACCACAACCAAGGAAACTAACATGGTGGTCAGCCAGTTAGCTAACAAAACCAGCGCAATCGACATTGGCACCACCGGTCTTGTGGCTGCGGCATCAACAACAACCTCTTGTTATACTTCTTGGGCTACTAATTCTACCAAGCATGTAAATTTTTCAAACGAATTGCTAACTGATGAGCTCGAACAGTATGAAACAGCCAGGGATGATGACTGACAACACTTGACAGAACCACATGTTGAACCACTGAACTGAACCGAACCTAGAGAGAGGGTAAACAAGCAGGTGAGAGCAGAGGAAAGAAAGAAACCTTGCTCGTTCTTGCCGAGGCCCTTGTCGGACTTGGATCCCATCTTCTGCAGCTGCCTGAAGCCGATGTTGGAGGCGTCAAGCCGTGTGTCGATGGAGGCCTGCTCCAGCCCCTCCGTGTCTAGGTTCTCCATCGGGGCGACCGCGGTGATGGAGGAGAGGGGCGCCGGGGAAGCTGGGTGGAGGAGGGGATCCCGGAGTGGCAAGGCGACCGCGGTAGTGGAGTAGAGGGGCGCCGGGGCCACCGGGGTGGAGGAGGGGCCGCCGCAACAACAGGAGTGGCGTGGGGCGGCGACGGCTCGGGCACGGGGACGGGGCGGCGCAACGCGGCCACAGGGGTGGCACGGGGCGTAGGAGGGGGTTGCCGGGGCGATGGTGGCAGCGCGGTGATGGAGGTGGCGCGGGGCGGCGGTGGCACGGGGGCGGGGTGACGCGGGGCGGCGGCGGCTCAGGCACGGGGCGAAGAGAGAGAGAGAGGGGGGACAAAGAGATTGGGCGCGGGTGTCGTTGGCATTTTAGTTAGGGCACAATTATTTGTCGTCAGACAGCAAAGAGCCTAGCTAATGAACGTTAGTTTGGTCACTTTCTTTGCCGTCTGCTAGCTGACGACAAAGATGTTTTGCCGTCCGCTGGCGGACGACAAAGAAAGTGGCTGTTAGGTGGCTCTCGCGAGTGGGCCACCCTCCCTTTTTGCCATCTGCTAGCTGACGACAAAGCTTCTATGTTTTCCGCTAGCGAACGACAAAGGGCTGGCTGACGGTAAACATGATCTTTGCCGTCAACTCTTTCTTTGTCGTTAGTTTTCTATAAGCTAATGGCAAAGACCTTCTTTGCCGTCAGTTGGCTGACGACAAAGATTTGGTTGACGACAAAGATCCTGATTCCAGTAGTGAAACTTGTATGATGAAAAATAGACCCAGGGCCATAGGTTTCACTTGAGGCTTCTCTCAAGATAGCAAATAATATGGTGGGTGAACAAATTACTGCCGAGCAATTGATAGAAAAGCGCAAAGTTATGAAGATATCTAAGGCAATGATCATGAATATAGGCATCACGTCTGTGTCAAGTAGACCAAAATGATTATGCATCTACTATTATTACTCCACACATCGACCGCTATCCAACATGTATCTAGAGTATTAAGTTCATAAAGAACGAAGTAATGCATTAAGTAAGATGACATGATGTAGATGAATTAACTCAAGCAATATGATGAAAACCCCATCTTTTTATTCTCGATGGCAACAATACAATACGTGCCTTGCTGCCCCTACTGCCACTTGAAAAGGACACCGCAAGATTGAACCCAAAACTAAGCACTTCTCCCATTGCAAGAAAAACCAATCTAGTTGGCCAAACCAAACTGATAGTTCGAAGAGAATTACAAAGATATCAAATCATGCATATAAGAATTCAGAGAAGATTCAAATAATATTCATATATAAGCTGATCATAAATCCACAATTCATCGGATCTTGGCAAACACACCGCAAAAAAGTATTACATCGAATAGATCTCCAAGAACATCGAGGAGAACATGGTATTGAGAATCAAAGAGAGAGAAGAAGCCATCTAACTACTAGTTATGGACCTGTAGGTGTGTGGTAAACTACTCACGCTTCATCGGAAGAGCAATAGAGTTGATGTAGAAGCCCTCCATGATTGAATCCCCCTCCGGCTGGGTGCCGAAAAAGGTCCCTAGATGGGATCTCACGGGTACAGAAGGTTGCCGCAGTGGAAATGTGTTTTCGTGGATGCCTCTATTGGTTTGGGGATATATGGGAATATATAGGCGAAAGAATTAGGTCATGAAGGTCACGGGGGGGGGGGCACAAGGGTGGGGGCGCGCCCTCCATCCTTGTGGCTGCCTCGTGGCTCCTCCAACTTCATCTCCAAGTCTGTTGGCTGTCTTTTGGTCCAAGAAAAATCATCGCGAAGGTTTCGTTCCGTTTGGACTCCGTTTGGTATTCCTTTTTTGCGAAACTCAAAAACAGGAAAAAAACAGGAACTTGCACTGGGCTCTATGTTAATAGGTTAGTCCCAAAAATAATATAAAATGACATATTAATGCATATAAAACATCCAAAACAGATAATATATATGTTGGAGACGTATCACCATGTATTGAGTGCAACAGTGCATTTAGCCTTGCTAATGAGATTGCCCCCATAGCATTCTCGCATATATTTGGAGATTTTGACATGTTTCTTGTGAAGCATGCTTGTCTTTCTTCTTTGCACCATATGCCTCGTGCCATGAACATTAAGATTATTGCTTCATATTCTTCATGCACTTTTGCTACTAATGGTTATGTGCAAGAGAAGAGAACCATCACAATGGATGATGTGTTCATCTACCATGAGCATACGTACTTTGCTTTGTTTTGTGCATGTGTGGGATACTTGGACTTCGCGTCGACTTCCACTTCACGTGAGTTAACCATTCGAGCTCTCGAGAGTGAGCCTCATACATTCTACCACGACTCGCTTATACACCGCATTTGCTTGCGCTTCGACATTGTGAAGGATGCACAAGCACACGCCTTCAAGGTGACTTCTTTCTTGAACATGGATATTCCGGATCATACTACTTGTGTTGCTTGCACCATGAGACCTATTGGTCATCTTGGACTACTTGATTGCACACATGTTAGAGATTTTGCTTCGACTTGCCATTTTCACATTTTCATGCCTCATGACATATATACCTTGTGTGTTGCATCCAATTCTTGGATTACTTGCTACTATCATATGGTTGGTTGCAATAATATCATTTCTTCACATATGCCATGTCCCATTGCTTGTCACATGATTGACTTGATTGCCTCACACATGATGAACAATTGCTCTTTCTATTGTGTTGAGTGTCACACTATCTTCACTACACCCTATGCACGTTATGCTTGGATTGTCTTGCACTTGACACATGTGTTTAGACATATCATCTTTTTTGGTGTTGTGAATTATTCTTATGTCTACCATAGACCTTTCATTGAGCAATTTGTGAATGCTTGCTATGAGCTTGAGGTAGATGCTTATTCTCTTGTCACACATATTTGCATCACTACCTCACATTTACATGCTTGTCCCCATGATATCTTCGCTTGTGCTCAATTTATGTGCTTACATGCCATGCCAAAAATCCTTTTGTCACACCATATGCTATGCTTGATGACAACACTTGTTGGGTGAATCACCTCTTGAATGCTTGGTTTTGCACTAATGCTAACCACATTTGTCTTTCCAAGTGTTTGTTGTCGTTACTCCTTTTGAAGGAATCCCTAGACGGTGCGACATTGGAGAGTGCCCATTTCGAGCTACCAGATAATGAGTACTTGGTCATCGTCCACTCCTACATGGCGAAGCCATCTCTTTCCCATGGTGATTTGGTTTTTGATCCAAGGCCGGATCTTTCCCAAGGGGGGGAGAGATGATGCGGAGCATCCTACGGACATCACCATGTCAAGAGCCTGTTTGGCAAGTGACACGTGCGACATCTTCTTCACATACATAAAGGTGAATCATCTCCTTTACACGTGCTCAATTAACCCCTTCGAGGATGGTATACTACTTGACACTCCACTCGTGTGCATGCATAGGTATTGTCGGAGCTTCATGGATGACGATAAGGAGTGCAAGCGTGAAGGAACACCTACACCATCCGCGAGGGAAGCGTGGAAACGAAGACGGAAGAAGACGGAGATGCGGAGTCTATAGCGTCCGACGACCAACGTGCCACGGGACGTCCAACACTCTACAGTGCCGAGACGACTGGCGTCCACCGGACGTCCGACACACCTTCCACCTAGACAAAAGTCCTAGCCAGCCATGCTCGAGCGACCGGACGCCCGACAAGGACTGGACGTCCGACACCCCCAGCGCCTGGACGTCCGAGCCCCTCCGGACGACCGAGACAACTAGTCCAGTACGAAAACGCCGGAAGAACGAAGGCCACCGGACGACCGACGCACCGTACGTCCGACCCCGACCAGAAGTCCGCCGCCGCCCGATACGAGCCGAAACGCCGGACGTCCGACATCTACCGGACAACCGGACCCCCGCCAGCGACTGGCCGTCCGGTAACTATTGGACGACCGATGTCTGTCTGTGCACAATGTGTTGGGCCGAGGCCCATGTACCCCTTCGCCCACTTAGACTATAAATAAGACTTCCCCCTTCTCCTTTCTAGGATAGCAAATATGACAGCTCATTTGTATGTGAGCTTTGCTCCTACCTACCTCTACTCTTGAGAGAGAGATAGGCTACCACTCCCATGGAGTTCAAGGCCTCCATGTGAGAAGATCCTGCGGGATATCATCAAGACCCCTCACAGGAAGATCCGTCTAGGATATCATCAAGACCTCCTCATGGAGATGAACTTTACCTGTTATCTTTCCTTTTGTTGTTCATGTACGTTGTGGATCTTGTGTGTTTGATTGTCTAGTGGATGTGTGATTGGACTTGTTCTTGAGTGTTCCTCTTGTGATTTCCCACGTGTTTCCCCTCGTGTTCTTCGTGGGATCCCCTCCATTTTGTGAAAGATCGGCCCTAGGGTTTCTACCCTACATCAGCGGGGTGCCACCGACATGCGCTCCTGCCCATTCACCGGCGAAGAACTCCTTCGCAGCGTGCAAGACAACCAATAAGCCCCCATGCCACCGCAACAAACACACATAGTATCGTTTGTGCAGTCGCTCGAGATGTGTCAGTCGTCTCCGCAGTTGTAGCAGCATCCGTGGAGGGCGGCCGGGATGCGTGTCCGCGGCGACCACGAGGTGGGGAGGGTGGGTGAGAGTCCATGACGCGAAGTAGGCGGGGGAGGAGACAAGGCGGGGTTGCGAGGGCGGCGGGAGGTCTTGGTTCGCCACTCCGACGCAGCCAGCCCTATAGGGGGGGGAGCTCCCGTCGGCACTGCCCTGGACGATTGGGCCGAAGGCTGTGTCGAGCACCTCGGGTACGACGACGATGGAACGGAGAGCCGGCATAGGAGGGCGAGAAAGCG